>NW_010964912.1:155669-167458 GCF_000463585.1 Tarenaya hassleriana
TTACTAGGTTTCATGCAGCGGAAGGATAATCTAAACCTAGTCAAACGTCACACGCAACCAAAATCATCCGTAAAACCCCGTTTAATCGTGTATATCACCGTGAGAATCGAATACTTACCTCTTTCCTGAAGAAACAGAAGTAGGAGTCGATCCGGGGCCTGTTTAATCACCTAGGACTGAAGATATAGTCCCTCTACACGTATCCACACCGACGGGAGGGATTCCAAACGCCTTTTGGAACCGATCTGCTAGGATCTGTGAAGTATATGAAGTGGGATCTAATCCCGGGAGCTAGAACTATGAAAGAAACGATTTCTTTTGTGTTTTTGCTCTGTCTTAGGGTTCTTTTCGTCTGCCTTAGGTTGAGGACGACGTCCAATACCCTTTTTATAAGATAGGAACCCTAATCCTTGTGAAAAGTGACTTTTTCCGAGTATTGACTCGGTCCGAGTCAGAACTCTGACTCGGTCGAGTCAGAACGAATCAGCCCAAGCCCATTGTCAACTCTTGACCCGGCCCATTTAGTATTGACTCAGTCCAAGTCAAAACTATGACTCGACCGATCAAAACATCAGTCAAGCCCAAAACGCTTTCTGGGCTTCGACTGGCATGGAACTGACTCGGTCCGAGTCAGAAGGCTGAAACTCGTCCCGACACTCTGATTTGGTCGAAAACGATTTTTCCGACCAAATCCAAGTCTTCCTTTCCGAAACTTCACATATAAGTCCATCCCTAATGGTGTGTGACCCTGTAGGCCCATTCGCAGTGGCAGCAGCCTCGAGAACCATTCCCGATCTACAAGTCATGGTTAGCCTCTAGCAAGACGCCATGACCACCCACGTTGAATTGAGTTAGAGGTGATCTAACCAAGGCAATAACAGCTCAAGTTCTGATCCTTTATCTCACGATATCATATGTTGAACAAGGGCATGGTTTGAGCCACCCTTCAAGTTCAACCGCTTTCTCGTCTTGGCAAATCAACTAATAAAATAGATGCAACTTCATCTATAGCGTGGCCACGCATTTTCATAGTCCGACTTCCACGAGAGGGCCCAGCGATATCTCTCCTATTGAGGAGGTGATAAGTCCCATATTGCATGTCTACTATCTCCATATGATTCGTGAACGTATCTGATCAACGCCGTTATAATCATCCGGTTAAAGACGACGTTTGACGCAGTCAAGACACGCCACTCCTCACATCAGATACTCTAGACATCTCAGGTCTAAGGATCCAAGAACGAACCGATGTATGAGATTCAAGTCATGACTCTGTCCATGTGACAATCTCATGCGGGTCAACCAGTCACTCATTCACAACGAGTACCCATGATTGTGAAATGCATCCAATGCATCGATCACACCTCAGGCTAGTCTTAATTCATCATTGTTCCCACAATGATAACTGACCAGGGAGTTTAGAATCATTCTATAATGATTCAAGGATACCGAAATATAACAAACATGCCAATCATATAACGGGAATGTAACGCATTCATAAATCAATGAATCAATACAAAGTCAAAATGTCATATCACGGATCATCCTAGAGCATTACAACCAACAATTATTAACTTAATACCTTCCACAAAAAGTGTCCAAATAAGTCTTTCTTTATAACATTAGAAGGACTTTTTTCATAGTTACGCATACACACCAAGATCGTACAAATCTAATATTCGAGTAAAAAGTAATGAGCATATTTAAATAACACTCTAATCGAGTGCCTACATATCGACCAAAAGCGGGAGGCATCTCAAGTTCAGTAATCCGATGATTTGAAAATCGACCCAACTACTGACCATCGTCCAATAGTTGATTTGAAGATGATGAAGTCAACTCGAATCGCTAGCAATCGCCTGATGGTCCAGAATTCAGGCCGCATAATCAGTCACCGCTCGATGTGTTGGTTGATGATATTATTAATTTCATAACTTCTGCAAAAAGTAATCAAACAATTCTTTCTTTATAACATTAGAAAACTCCTTTTCATAGCTACGCATACACACCAAGATCGTACAAATCTAATATTCGAGTAGAAAGTTATGAGTATATTTAAGCAAGACTCTAATCGAGGGCCTACATATCGACCAAAAGTGGGAGGCATGTCTAGTTCAGTAATCCGATGATTTGAAAATCGAACAAAACTACTAACCATCGTCCGATAGTTGATTCGATTATACAGAAGTATACTCGAATCGCTAGCAATGGCCTGATCCAGAATTCGGGCTACATAATCAGTCACCACTCAATGTGTAGGTCGATTGTTGGTTGATGATATTATTAACTTCATAACTTCTATAAAAAAGTGTCCAAATAATTCTTTCTTTATAACATTAGAAAGCTCTTTTTCATAGCTACGCATACACATCAAGATCGTACAAATCTAATATTCGAGTAGAAAGTTATAAGTATATTTAAATAACACTCTAATTGAATGCTTACATATCGACCAAAACAGGAGGCATCTCAAGTTCAGTTATCCGATGATTTGAAAATCGACCAAAACTACTAACCATCGTCCTATAGTTGATTCGATGATTTAGAAATCGACTTGAATCGTTAGTAATCGTCTGATGGTCCAGAATTCGGGCCACATTATCAGTTATCGCTCGATGTATAGGTCGATTGTTGGTTGATAATATTATTAACTTCATATATTCCCTAAAAAGTGTCGAAATAATTCTTTCTTCATAACATTAGAAGGCTTTTTTTCATAGTTACGCATACACACCAAGATCGTACAAATCTAATATTCGAGTAGAAAGTAATGAACATATTTAAACAACACTCTAATCGAGTGCCTACATATCGACCAAAAGCGGGAGGCATCTCAAGTTTAGTAATCCGATGATTTTCAAATCGACCCACTACTAACCATAGTCTAATAGTTGATTCGATGATTATGAAGTCAACCCGAATCGCTACCAATCGCTTGATGGTTCAGAATTCAGGCCACATAATCAGTCACCGCTCGATGTGTAGGTCGATTGTTGGTTGATGATATTATTAATTTCATAACTTCTACAAAAAGTAATCAAACAATTCTTTCTTTATAACATTAGAAAGCTCCTTTTCATACCTACGCATACACAACAAGATCGCACAAATCTAATGTTCGAATAGAAAGTTATGAGTATATTTAAATAAGACTCTAATCGAGGGCCAACATATCCACCAAAAGCTGGAGGCATTACTAGTTCAGTAATCCGATGATTTGAAAATTGAACAAAACTACTAACCATCGTCCAATAGTTGATTCGATTATGCAGAAGTAGACTCGAATCGCTAGCAATGGTCTGATCCAGAATTCGGGCCACATAATCAGTCTTCACTCGATGTGTAGGTGGATCGTTGGTTGATGATATTATTAACTTCATAACTTCCACAAAAAGTGTCCGAATAATTCTTTTTTTATAACATTAGAAAGCTCTTTTTCATAGCTACGCACACCAAGATCCTACATATCTGTTTTCCGAGTAGAAAGTTATGAGTATATTTAAACAACACTCTAATCGAGTGCCTACATATCGACCAAAAGTGGGAGACATGTCAAGTTCAGTAATCCGATGATTTGAAATTCGACCAAAACTACTAACCATCGTCCGATAGTTGATTCAATAAATTAGAAGTCGACTCGAATCGCTAGATATCGTCTGATGATCCAGAATTCGGGCCACATAATTAGTCATCGCTCATTGTGTAGGTCGATTGTTGGTTGATGATATTATTAACTTAATAACTTCCACAAAAAGTGTCCAAATAATTCTTTCTTTATAACATTAGGACTTTTTTCATAGTTACGCATACACACAAAGATCGTACAAATCTAATAATCGAGTAGAAAGTAATGAGCATATTTAAACAACACTCTATCGAGTGCCTACATATCGACAAAAAGCGGGAGGCATCTCAATTTCAGTAATCCGATGATTTGAAAATCGACGCAACTACTTACCATCGTCCAATAGTTGATTCGATGATTATGAAGTCAATTCGAATACCTAGCAATCGCCTGATGGTCCAAAATTCTTAATCAGTCACCGCTCGATGTGTAGGTCGATTGTTGGTTGATGATATTTTTAACTTTATAACTTCCACAAAAAGTGTCCAAATAATTCTTTCTTTATAACATTAGAAAATCATTTTTCATAGCTACGCATATACACCAAGATCGTACAAATCTAATATTCGAGTATAAAGTTATGAGCATATTTAAACAACACTCTAATCGAGTGCCTATATATCGACCAAAAGCAGGAGGCATGTCATGATCAGTAATCCGATGAGTTGAAAATCGACCAAAACTACTAACCATCGTCCGATAGTTGATTCGATGATTCATAAGTCGACTTGAATCGCTAGCAATCGTCTGATGGTCCAGAATTCAGGCCACATTATCAGTTATCGCTCGATGTGTAGGTCGATTATTGGTTGATAATATTATTAACTTCATATCTTCCCCAAAAAGTGTTGAAATATTCTTTCTTTATAACATTAGAAGGCCTTTTTTCATAGTTACGCATACACACCAAGATCGTACAAATCTAATATTCGAGTAGAAAGTAATGAACATATTTAAACAACACTCTAATCGAGTGCCTACATATCGACCAAAAGCGGGAGGCATCTCAAGTTTTGTAATCCGATGATTTTAAAATCGACCCAACTGCTAATCATCGTCCAATAGTTGATTCGATGATTATGAACTCAACTCAAATCGCTAGCAATCACCTGATGGTCCAGAATTCAAGCTACATAATCCATCACCACTCGATGTATAGGTCGATTGTTGGTTGATGATATTATTAATTTCATAACTTCTGCAAAGAGTAATCAAACAATTCTTTCTTTGTAACATTAGAAACCTCCTTTTCATAGCTACGCACACACAACAAGATCGTACAAATCTAATGTTCGAGTAGAAAGTTATGAGTATATTTAAATAAGACTCTAATCGAGGGCCTACATATCGACCAAAAGCGGGAGGCATGTCTAGTTCAGTAATCCGATTATTTAAAAATCGAACAAAACTACTAACCAACGTCCAATAGTTGATTCGATTATGCAGAAGTAGACTCGAATCGCTAGCAATGGTCTGACCCAGAATTCGGACCACATAATCAGTCACCACTCGATGTGTAGGTCGATTGTTGGTTGATGATATTATTAACTTCATAACTTCTACAAAAAGTGTCCAAATAATTCTTTCTTTATAACATTAGAAAGCTCATTTTCATAGCTACGCACACACACCAAGATCGTACATATCTAATTTCCGAGTAGAAAGGTGTGAGTATATTTAAATAACACTCTAATCGAGTGCCTACCTATCGACCAAAACAGGAGGCATCTCAAGTTCAGTAATCCGATGATTTGAAAATCAACCAAAACTACTAACCATCGTCCGATAGTTGATTCGATGATTCAGAAGTCGACTTGAATCGCTAGCAATTGTCTGATGGTCCAGAATTCAGGCCACATTATCAGTTATCGCTCGATGTGTAGGTCGATTATTGGTTGATAATATTATTAACTTCATATCTTCCCCAAAAAGTGTCGAAATAATTCTTTCTTCATAACATTAGAAGGTCTTTTTTCATAGTTACGCAACCAAGATCGTATAAATCTAATATTCGAGTAGAAAGTAATGAACATATTTAAACAACACTCTAATCGAGTGCCTACATATCGACCAAATAATTCTTTCTTTGTAACATTAGAAACCTCCTTTTCATAGCTACGCAGATACACTAAGATCGTACAAATCTAATATTCGAGTAGAAAGTGATGAGTATATTTAAACAAGACTTCAATCGAGGGCCTACATATCGACCAAAAGCGGGAGGCACTAAATTTCAGTAATCCGATGATTTGGAAATCGACCAAAACTACTAACCACAGTCCGATAGTTGATTCGGTGATTCAGAAATCGACTTGAATCGCTAGCAATCGTCTGATGGTCCAGAATTCAGGCCACATTATCAGTTATCGCTCGATGTGTAGGTCGATTATTGGTTGATAATATTATTAACTTCATATCTTCCTTTATAACATTAGAAAGCTTTTTTTCATAGCTACACGCACACATCAAGATCGTACATATCTAATTTCCGAGTAGAAAATTGTGAGTATATTTAAATAACACTCTAATCGAGTGCCTACCTATCGACCAAAACAGGAGGCATCTCAAGTTCAGTAATCCGATGATTTGAAAATCGACCAAAACTACTAACCATCATCCGATAGTTGATTCGATGATTTAGAAGTCGACTTGAATCGCTAGAAATTGTTTGATGGTCCAGAATTCAGGCCACATTATCAGTTATCGCTCGATGTGTAGGTCGATTATTGGTTGATAATATTATTAACTTCATATCTTCCCCAAAAAGTGTCGAAATAATTCTTTCTTCATAACATTAGAATGTCTTTTTTCATAGTTACGCAACCAAGATCGTATAAATCTAATATTCGAGTAGAAAGTAATGAACATATTTAAACAACACTCTAATCGAGTGCCTACATATCGACCAAATAATTCTTTCTTTGTAACATTAGAAACCTCCTTTTCATAGCTACGCAAACACAATAAGATCGTACAAATCTAATATTCGAGTAGAAAGTTATGAGTATATTTAAACAAGACTTCAATCGAGGGCCTACATATCGACCAAAAGCGGGAGGCATGTCTAGTTCAGTAATCCGATGATTTGAAAATCGAACAAAACTACTAACCATCGTACAATAGTTGATTCGATTATGCAGAAGTAGACTCGAATCGCGAGCAATGGTCTGACCAAGAATTCGGACCACATAATCAGTCACCACTCAATGTGTAGGTCGATTGTTGGTTGATGATATTATTAACTTCATAACTTCCACAAAAAGTGTCCAAATAATTCTTTATTTATAACATTAGAAAGCTCTTTTTCATAGCTACGCATACACAATAAGATCGTACAAATCTAATGTTCGAGTAGAAAGTTAAGAGTATATTTAAACAAGACTTCAATCGAGGGCCTACATATCGACCAAAAGCGGGAGGCATGTCTAGTTCAGTAATCCGATGATTTGAAAATCGAACAAAACTACTAACCATCGTCCGATAGTTGATTCGATTATGCAGAAGTAGACTCGAATCGCTAGGAATGGCCTGATCCAGAATTCGAGCCACATAATCCGTCACCACTCGATGTGTAGGTCGATTGTTGGTTGATGATATTATTAACTTCATAACTTTCACAAAAAGTATCCAAATAATTATTTCTTTATAACATTAGAAAGTCTTTTTCATAGCTACGCACACACACCAAGATCGTACATATCTAATTTCCGAGTAGAAAAATGTGAGTATCTTTAAATAACACTCTAATAGAGTGCCTACGTATCGACCAAAACAAAATGCATCTCAAGTTCAGTAATCCGATGATTTGAAAATCGACCAAAACTACTAACCATCGTCCGATATGTTATTCGATGATTCAAAAGTCGACTTGAATCGCTAGCAATCATCTGATGGTCCAGAATTCAGGCACATTATCAGTTATCGCTCGATGTATAGGTCGATTATTGGTTGATAATATTATTAACTTCATATCTTTCCCAAAACGTATCGAAATAATTCTTTCTTCATAACATTAGAAGGCCTTTTTCCATAGTTATGCATACACACCAAGATCGTACAAATCTAATATTCGAGTAGAAAGTAATGAACATATTTAAACAACACTCTAATCGAGTGCCTACATATCGACCAAATAATTCTTTCTTTGTAACATTAGAAACCTCCTTTTCATAGCTACGCACACACACCAAGATCGTACAAATCTAATATTCGAGTAGAAAATTATGAGTATATTTAAACAAGACTTCAATCGAGGGCCTACATATCGACCAAAACAGGAGGCATCTAAATTTCAGTAATCCGATGATTTGGAAATCGACCAAAACTACTAACCACAGTCCGATAGTTGATTCGGTGATTCAGAAATCGACTTGAATCGCTAGCAATCGTCTGATGGTCCAGAATTCAGGCCACATTATCAGTTATCGCTCGATGTGTAGGTCGATTATTGGTTGATAATATTATTAACTTTATATCTTCCCCAAAAAGTGTCGAAATAATTCTTTCTTCATAACATTAGAAAGCCTTTTTCTATAGTTACGCATACACACCAAGATCGTACAAATCTAATATTCGAGTAGAGGTTGCATGGAATGGGTAGCCTTTATCACCTGTTTTGGGGAGAACAAATGAGAACCACTGTTTTAATGCCCATGAGAATCAAGAAGGACAAACCCTTCGAAAGAGGGAAGTGTATGAGTGTGAAGAACTTGAACGACCATTACAAAACAAATCTACATGAGGAGCCAATGAAAGATGACGTTCTGAACAAACTCTTTAATCGGCAATTCAATGTCATAATCATTTACATGCGACTTGCAAATCTTGTCCCAAGATCCTCAAGCGGTAACCTCGTTCTTATCTTTATTCTCGTTTATGATCATTGTTCTAATGAATATCTTCCGCATCTTGGGCTTATAATAGAGACGTTTCAAAAGGAATCCTTGTGTGAGGACCTCCAGAAATGCAAATGTTGCATTAACATGTCTGTTGTCCTAGAATTGTCTATTAGATTGCAGGTATTACTTCATGACAAAGAGAAAATTGGGACGAAGCAAGAGTGGATCACTACAAACATTAGTCGAGGTCAAGGAACGGGAAGACCTTACAATCCAATCGTGAAAGATTCATGGAGAACCGCCACCTTACTCCCCAAGGTAATCATGAAGGACAAACCTTTGAAAGAGGAGGGACGCGAGAACAAGTCTTTCGCATACATAAGGAACACAACGACAAAGCCAACCACTTTCTTAAGTGCCAAGGTAAGTGTAATCCGAATTATTTGTTTAATGATGCTGACCCTTTTGATGTAGGCAAACGAGTTTTGAGGACAAAACTTTATCAAGGGGGAGGGAATGATGCAGCCCAGAAATCATCAAACATCAACATGGACAAGTTGGGCGATGAATGGATGAACATTCCAACTTTCGACAAGCTAGGAAGCTGCGAGGAGCACAATGGAGCCAAGGATGGAACCGGACAAGGAGAGACAATCTATGAATCTACGCATTCAGACCAAGACTCAAACACTAAGGATAGAATCAACGCATTCGTGGAAGCAATGGATGGAATGAGCAACCTACAAGATGAATGGGGCAAACGAGAAGGAGCTCAGCTTAGCAAGGATGGTTCTCGGTCTTGCCTTGACCGAGAATATGAGATGAATTTCTTCCATGGAGACTTGCCAAATCTGGACTAACACTCCACATGAACAAGAAGCTTCAAATTTACAATCAACCAATACTTGAAACACTGCAGTAGATTTCTGGGAAATGATTCACATTACTTGTATGTCGACAGGTTCATGTTCTGCTTTTTTTTCAGCTTTTCTACCATCTTCATTCACTCATATCTCACTCATTTCTTCACCAAATAATATCCCGTTTGTTGCTAGATGTTCATTTAAATGTACTCTGTCTAATCCAAGCAGCAAACCATCGAGATAATACAATCACATCGATGAAAACGAGCTCACACAGATGCAACTCAAGCCATTCACCTTGGATCAGATTCGGATCTGACTTTTGGCCGGAGTTTGTGGCGTTTTCCGGCGATTCCAACGACGTCGATCCTTCAAGACCTTCTAAGGCTGACCCTCTTTGCTTTTCGGAGCTCCTTTCCTTTCCTCTCCCTCTCTTTTTTTGGTATCAGAGCCCGGTTCAAGGACCAACGAGGTAAGGGTTCACTTCTGCATATTGATTTCGTATTTCGTTTTGTTTTTACGCTTTTTGTTTTGAAGAAAACCGAAAATCACAAAAAAAACAGTTCCACCGGTGAAGAGGTAATCATAAAACCAATTCTTTTTTCGTTTTTGCTTCAAGTTTCTGTTACTATTTTGTTTTTGATTAACCCATCTTTGAGAAAAACAAATGATCAATATGTCAAGACAAGAAGAGGTTGCCACATTGAAAATCCTACGAGGTATTCAAGCACGATTAAGTCGTCTTGAAGTAGAATGTATACAACCTATGTTGGGGGGAACACACAATCTTCAATATGGGAGATCAACGAATCGGGATTTCAACAAGCCCATAGTTGAATGTCTGAGCAAAAAGCGAAGAGTGGTACATGATCGTGGACGTTTCAGAGAAAAAGAGGAAAACGTCATCTTAGGGAAGCAATGTATCCAAAGGTGTCGAGGTAACAAATCTGACATAAATCTTCTTACATTTGCTGGAAAAGTTAATCCGGAAGCCTATCTCGAATGGGAGAAGCGGCTGAAAAATGTTTTCGAAGAATATGCTTTTTCGGAGCATGAAAAAGTGCAATATGCGGCTGATCAACTTGTTGAGAACGCACTAACATGGTGGAAAAGAGAAGTAGCCGAACGACGACGTGCACACTATGATCCGGTTACAACTTCGAAAGAGATGAAAGTCATGATGCGTAGAAGGTATGTACCTCATCGCTTTCTTCGTGAATTGCAATACAAATTTCGTAACATAGTGCAGGGAAGCAAGGCGATCAAGGAATACTATGAAGAGTTTGAACAACTTCGCACATGCTTGGAAATAGAAGATGACGAAGAAGTAGTCTTGGCGCACTTTCTTGATGGCTTGCAATATCGAATCGCTCGAAAGGTAGAACAAAATGTATATAATGACTTGCAGGATCTTGTGCATACAGCGATTCAAATGGAGCAACAAATGATTACAAAGCCAACAAGGAATGCCTCTATACGAGCACCAACACCTATAAGCAACAACTTTGCCAAAACTGACGCCAAAGATAAGGCAAAGGATCTTAATGCTCGAGACAAGGGAGAGACAACACTAGGTAACAAAGTTTCGTCCTCATGTACTAATC
Source organism: Tarenaya hassleriana (assembly GCF_000463585.1). Classification (NCBI taxonomy): domain Eukaryota; kingdom Viridiplantae; phylum Streptophyta; class Magnoliopsida; order Brassicales; family Cleomaceae; genus Tarenaya; species Tarenaya hassleriana. The sequence continues at coordinate 166,600 of NW_010964912.1, forward strand.
ATACTACTGAGGTCAAGTGTTACAAGTGTAGGGAGCGAGGTCATATGGTTCGTGATTGTCCCAACCAACGTGTGATAACTATCGTGGATGATGGGGAATATAAATTCAAAGTTGAGGCTGAGATACAAGACCTCAAAGAGGACATCGAGGACATGGCCAAAGAATCCGACAACAAGTCCAAGAAAGTGACCGAATACATAGTCGAAGAAGATATCAACAATGTCTCCGCAAATGTGACTCTAGGTAAGGTAACGAACTTTGATAGAATGTGGTATTTTAATGGAATATTGGACACGGATGAGATGCTAGGGAACATGGGTACGGAACAAAATCTGCCCAAAGTCGAAAACAATAGTGGTGAGACATTGTGGAGCAAATCCGAGCAAATAAAAGACATGCCCGAGAAGGAAAACGAAGGCTTCAAGATTCTGAGCAAACCTTTGATGAGGATAAATGACACCACCAACAACCGCACGTGGGTCATAAGTCAAGAGCTAAGAGTAAAAACCGGTAACTTCGTTCCTCTTTTTCTTTTTGTATATGATTCTTGTTTTGACGAGTATGGATCACAACTTGAGCAACTAATGGGGACTGTCCGAAATGAATACTTTTACAATGATCTCAAAGAGCGCACATGCTACATTAATTTGTTTGTTTCCCTAGAATTTGTCAATAGTTTACAGGTACTACATCCTAGGGAAGAGGAGATTGGCACCAAGAAAGCACTGTCAACAACGCGTATCGTTCAAGATCCAAGGTTGCATGGAACGGGTAGCCTTTATCACCTGTTTTGGGGAGAACAAATGAGAACCACTGTTTTAATGCCCATGAGAATCAAGAAGGACAAACCCTTCGAAAG
>NW_010964912.1:167908-173295 GCF_000463585.1 Tarenaya hassleriana
CCTTTGAAAGAGGAGGGACGCGAGAACAAGTCTTTCGCATACATAAGGAACACAACGACAAAGCCAACCACTTTCTTAAGTGCCAAGGTAAGTGTAATCCGAATTATATGTTTATGTTTAATGATGCTGACCCTTTTGATGTAGGCAAACGAGTTTTGAGGACAAAACTTTATCAAGGGGGAGGGAATGATGCAGCCCAGAAATCATCAAACATCAACATGGACAAGTTGGGCGATGAATGGATGAACATTCCAACTTTCGACAAGCTAGGAAGCTGCGAGGAGCACAATGGAGCCGAGGATGGAACCGGACAAGGAGAGACAATCTATGAATCTACGCATTCAGACCAAGGCTCAAACACTAAGGATAGAATCAACACATTCGTGGAAGCAATGGATGGAATGGGCAACCTACAAGACGAATGGGGCAAACGAGAAGGATCTCAGCTTAGCAAGGATGGTTCTCGGTCTTGCCTTGACCGAGAATATGAGCTGAATTTCTTCAATGGAGACTTGCCAAATCTGGACCAACACTTCATCTATACAAGGACAAGTCTCCACATGAACAAGAAGCTTCAAATTTAGGCAACTTTCCACCTCAAAGACACATCATCAAGCTGCAACAACAAACAAGGAAGTTAGCCAAGATTTCAAGCCTAATCATCAACAATAATAAGGGAACTTCGTGAGACATCAAATGACATGGAAAAGCAGATCATCTACTTGCCAAAATACAAGCTAGCCGTTGGTGACTCATCAATAAGTTTCCATTTGCTAGTTAGAGACAATTCCCATTTCTACCTTCTTTCCATTTTCTTGTTGCAGATTATTTTCTTTCCTTTTTGCAAATGTTCTTCTTCTTCCTATATGAGGGCACGAAATTGTAGTTGGAGAACCATCTTTGAATAAAGCTTTTGAGTATTTTCGTCATTGTTCTTGGTTTGTCCGAGAAATCTCCTTGCTTGGTGTGTCCGAGCCTTGTTCTTGGTGTGTCCGAGAACACTATCTTTTTCTTCTTGTTTCTTCTACAATTTTCGACCCTAAACCTTAGAGTGAGTATCCTAGGATCAGAACCTCAGGTTTGAGTCTCTATCTCAAAGAAAAATACCATAAATCGCAACCTATCCCTTGTTTACCGAGAAAACCCGAATCTGTCCAATCTGTCCGAAATCTCCTTGTGTTTGTGGACGTGAATTGGACCGAGGTGCGTATCACTCTATTTAATTATTCATTTTTAATAATTAAATATTCAAATCGGGTTTCGGGGTATTACAGGAGGCATCTCAAATTCAGTAATCCGATGATTTGAAAATCGATTATTGGTTGATAATATTATTAACTTCATATCTTCCCCAAAAAGTGTCGAAATAATTCTTTCTTCATAACATTAGAAGGCCTTTTTTCATAGTTACGCATACACACCAAGATCGTACAAATCTAATATTCGAGTAGAAAGTAATGAACATATTTAAACAACACTCTAATCGAGTGCTTACATATCGACCAAATAATTCTTTCTTTGTAACATTAGAAACCTCCTTTGCATAGCTACGCAGACACACTAAGATCGTACAAATCTAATATTCGAGTAGAAAGTTATGAGTATATTTAAACAAGACTTCAATCGAAGGCCTACATATCGACCAAAAGCGGGAGGCATGTCTAGTTCAGTAATCCGATGATTTGAAAATCGAACAAAACTACTAACCATCGTCCAATAGTTGATTCGATTATGCAGAAGTAGACTCGAATCGCTAGCAATGGTCTGACCAAGAATTCGGACCACATAATCAGTCACCACTCAATGTGTAGGTCGATTGTTAGTTGATGATATTATTAACTTCATAACTTCCACAAAAAATGTCCAAATAATTCTTTCTTTATAACATTAGAAAGCTCTTTTTCATAGCTACGCATACACAACAAGATCGTACAAATGTAATGTTCGAGTAGAAAGTTATGAGTATATTTAAACAAGACTTCAATCGAGGGCCTACATATCGACCAAAAGCGGGAGGCATGTCTAGTTCAGTAATCCGATGATTTGAAAATCGAACAAAACTACTAACCATCGTCCGATAGTTGATTCGATTATGCAGAAGTAGACTCGAATTGCTAGGAATGGCCTGATCCAGAATTCGGGCCACATAATCAGTCACCACTCGATGTGTAGGTCGATTGTTGGTTGATGATATTATTAACTTCATAACTTCCACAAAAAGTGTCCAAATAATTATTTCTTTATAACATTAGAAAGCTCTTTTTCATAGCTATGCACACACACCAAGATCGTACATATCTAATTTCCGAGTAGAAAAATGTGAGTATCTTTAAATAACACTCTAATAGAGTGCCTACATATCGACCAAAACAAAAGGCATCTCAAGTTCACTAATCCGATGATTTGAAAATCGACCAAAACTACTAACCATCGTCCGATAGGTTATTCGATGATTCAGAAGTCGACTTGAATCGCTAGCAATCATCTGATGGTCCAGAATTCAGGCCACATTATCAGTTATCGCTCGATGTTAGGTCGATTATTGGTTGATAATATTATTAACTTCATATCTTCCCCAAAACGTATCGAAATAATTCTTTCTTCATAACATTAGAAGGCTTTTTTCCATAGTTACGCATACACACCAAGATCGTACAAATATAATATTCGAGGCAAATAACCAGCCATGACCGATGAGTTGGTCGATTGTTGACTGATAATATTATTAACTTCATAACTTCCAGAAAACATGTCAAAATAAATCTTTCTTTATATCATTAGAAAGCTTTTTCTAATATCTATGTATAGACACCATAATCGCGCAGATCTAATATATGAACAAAACGTTATGAGCATATTGAGACAACACATGGACCGAATCCCTACATATCGATAAAAATCGGTATATATCTCTCGGTGGATAATCCGATGATCTGAAAATCGATCCAAATTACTAGGCATCGTCTGGTAGATGATCTGTAACTCAGAAGTCAACTCGAATTCTAGCCATCGTCAAATGGTCAACAATTTGAGCCAAATAACCATCCATGCCCGATGAGCTCGTCGATTGTTGACTGATCATATTATTAACTTCATAACTTCCATAAAACATGTCCAACAAAATCTTTCTTTGTATCATTAGAAAGCTTTTCTAATAGCTACACATAGACACTATAATCGCGCAGATATTATATATGAACAAAACGTTATGAGCATATTGAGACAAAACATGGACCGAATCCATACATATCGATAAAAATCAGTATATGTCTCTCAGTCGATAATCCGATGATCTGAAAAATCGATTTAAATTACTAAGCATTGTCCGGTAGATGATCTGTAACTCAGAAGTCAACTCGAATTCTAACCATAATCTTTCTTTGTATCATTAGAAAGCTTTTATAATAGCTATGCATAGACACTATAATCACACAGATATAATATATGAACAAAACGTTACGAGCATATTGAGACAACACATGGACCGAATCCCTACATATCGATAAAAATCGTTATATATCTCTCGGTGGATAATCCGATGATCTGAAAATCGATCCAAATTACTAAGCATCGTCCGGTAGATGATCTGATAAGTTAGAAGTCAACTCGAATTGCTAGTCTTCGCCATATGGTCAACAATTCGAGGAAAATAATCAGCCATGCTCGATGAGTTGGTCGATTGTTGACTAATCATATCATTAACTTCATAACTTCTACAAAACGTCTCCAAAAAATTCTTTCTTGATACCGTTAGAAATCCTTTTCTAAAAGCTACGCATAGACACCATAATCGCATAGATATAATATATTAACAAAAAGTTATGAACATATTTAGACAACGTTGACGGAATCCCTACATATCGATAAAAATCGGTATATATCTCTCGGTGGATAATCCGATGATCTGAAAATCGATCCAAACTACTATGCATCATCCTGTAGATGATTTGATAAGTTAGAAGTCAACTCGAATTGCTAGCCATCGCCATATGGTCAACAATTCGAGGCAAATAACCATCCATGTCCGATGAGTTGGTCAATTGTAGACTGATCATATTATTAACTTCATAACTTCCATAAAATATGTCCAAAAAATTCTTTCTTCATATCATTAGAAAGCCTTTTCTAATAGCTACGTATAGACATCATAATCACGCAGAGCTAATATATGAGCAAAAAGTTATGAGCATATTTAGACAACTTTGACGGAATCCCTACATATCGATAAAAATCGGTATATATCTCTCTGTGGATAATCCAATGATGTGAAAATCGATCCAAATTACTAAGCATCGTCCGTAGATGATCTGTAACTCAGGAGTCAACTCGAATTTTAGCCATCGCCAAATGGTCAACAATTTGAGCCAAATAACCATCCATGCCCGATGAGCTCGTCGATTGTTGACTGATCATATTATTAACTTCATAATTTCCATAAAACATGTCCAACAACATCTTTCTTTGTATCATTAGAAAGCGTTTTCTAATAGCTACGCATAGAGACTATAATTGCGCTGATCTAATATATGAGCAAAAAGTTATGAGCATATTTAGACAACACATTGACGGGATCCTTATATATCGATAAAAATCGGTATATATCTCTCGCTGGATAACCCGATGATCTGAAAATCGATCCATCTACTATGCATCATCCGGTAGATGATATGATAAGTTAGAAGTCAACTCGAATTGCTAGTCATCGCCATATGGTCAACAATTCGAGGCAAATAATCAGACATGCCCGATGAGTTGGTCGATTGTTGACTGATTATTAACTTCATAACTTCCATAAAACATGTCAAAATAAATCTTTCTTTATATCGTTAGAAAGCTTTTTCTAATAGCTATGCATAGACACTATAATTGCGTAGATCTAATATATGATCAAAAAGTTATGAGCATATTTAGACAACATATTGATGGAATCCCTACATATTGATAAAAATCGGTATATATCTCTTGGTGGATAATCCGATGATCTGAAAATCAACCCAATCTACTATGCATCATCCGGTAGATGATATGATAAGTTAGAAGTCAACTCGAATTGCTAGCCATCACCATATGGTCAACAATTCGAGGCAGATAACCAGCCATGCCCGATGAGTTGGTCGATTGTTGACTGATAATAATATTAACTTCATAACTTCCAGAAAACATGTCAAAATAAATATTTCTTTATATCATTAGAAAGCTTTATCTAATATCTATGCATAGACACCATAATCGCGCAGATTTAATATATGAACAAAACGTTATGAGTATATTGAGACAACACATGGACCAAATCCCTATATATCGATAAAAATCGATATATATCTCTCGGTGGATAATCCGATGATCTGAAAATCGACTCAAACTAATTGCATCATCCGATAGATGAT
>NW_010964912.1:173483-176875 GCF_000463585.1 Tarenaya hassleriana
TTCATAACTTCCATAAAACATGTCAAAATAAATCTTTCTTTATATCATTAGAAAGCTTTTTCTACTATCTATGCATAGATATCATAATCGCGCAGATCTAATATATGAGCAAAACGTTATGAGCATATTGAGACAACACATGGACCGAATCCCTACATATCGATAAAAATCGATATATATCTCTCGGTGGATAATCTGATGATCTGAAAATCGATCTAAATGACTAAGCATCGTCCGGTAGATGATCTATAACTCAGAAGTCAACTCGAATTCTAACCATCGCCAAATGGTCAACAATTTGAGCCAAATAACCATTCATGCCCGATGAGTTCGTCGATTATTGACTGATCATAATATTAACTTCATAACTTCCATAAAACATGTCCCACAAAATCTTTCTTTGTATCATTAGAAAACATTTTCTAATAGCTACGCATAAACACTATAATCACGCAGATCTAATATATGAGCAAAAAGTTATGAGTATATTTAGACAACACATTGACGGAATCTCTACATATCGATAAAAATCGGTATATATCTCTCGGTGAATAATTCGATGATCTGAAAATCGACCCAAACTACTATGCATCATCCGGTAGATGATCTGATAAGTTAGAAGTAAACTCAAATCGCTAGTTATCTCCATACGGTCAACAATTCGAGGCAAATAACCAGCCATGCTCGATGAGTTGGTCGATTGTTGACTGATAATATTATTAACTTCATAACTTCCAGAAAACATGTCAAAATAAATCTTTTTTTATATCATTAGAAAACTTTTTCTAATATCTATGCATAGACACAATAATCGCGCAGATCTAATATATGAGCAAAACGTTATGAGCATATAGAGACAACACATGGACCGAATCTATACATATCGATAAAAATCGATATATATCTCTCGTTGGATAATCCGATGATATGAGAATCGATCCAAATTACTAAGCATCGTCCGGTAGATGATCTGTAACTCAGAAGTCAACTCGAATTCTAGCCATCGCCAAATGGTCAACAATTTGAGCCAAATAACCATCGATGCCTGATGAGCTCGTCGATTGTTTGCTGATCATATTATTAATTTCATAACTTCCATAAAACATGTCCAACAAAATCATTATTTGTATCATTAGAAAGCTTTTTCTAATAGTTACGCATAGACACTATAATCGCGCATATCTAAATATGAGCATATTTAGACAACACATTGACGGAATCCCTACATATCGATAAAAAAACATTATATATCTTTCGGTGGATAATCCGATGATCTGAAAATCGACCCAAACTATGCATCATCCGGTAGATGATCTGTAACTCAGAAGTCAACTCGAATTCTAGCCATCGCCATATGGTCAACAAATCGAGGCAAATAATCAGCCATGCCTGATCAGTTGGTCGATTGTTGACTGATCATATTATTAACTTCATAACTTCCAGAAAACATGTCAAAATAAATCATTTTTTATATCATTAGAAAGCTTTTCTAATAGTTACGCATAGATACCATAATCGTGCAGATCTAATATATAGCAAAAAGTTCTGAGTATATTTAGACATCACATTGACGGAATCCCTACATATCGATAAAAATCGGTATACATCTCTCGGTAGATAATCCGATGATCTGAAAATCGACCCAAACTACTATGCATCATCTGGTAGATGATCTGATAAGTTAGAAGTCAACTCGAATTGCTAGGCATCGCCATATGGTCAACAATTCGAGGCAAATAATCAGCCATGCCCGATGAGTTGGTCGATTGTTGACTGATCATATTATTAACTTCATAACTTCCACAAAACATCTCCAAAAAATTCTTTCTTGATACCATTAGAAAGCGTTTTCTAATAGGTACGCATAGATATCATAATCGCACAGATCTAATATATGAGCAAAAAGTTATGAACATATTTAGACAACGTTGACGGAATCGCTACATATCGATAAAAATCAGTATATATCTCTCGCTGGATAATCCGATGATCTAAAAATCGACCCAAACTACTATGCATCATCCGGTAGATGATCTCATAAGTTAGTAGTCAACTCGAATTGCTAGCCATCACCATATGGTCAACAATTCGAGGCAAATAACCAGTCATGCCCGATGAGTTGGTCGATTGTTGACTGATAATATTATTAACTTCATAACTTCTATAAAACATGTCCAACAAAATCTTTCTTTGTATCATTAGAAAGCGTTTTCTAATATCTACGCATAAACATTATAATCGCGTAGATCTAATATATGAGCAAAAAGTTATGAGCATATTTAGACAACACATTGACGGAATCCCTATATATCGATAAAAAACGGTATATATCTCTCAGTGGATAATCATGTTGGGTTTCCTGGGATATCTAGAGCGAATCCTATTCCTAAAAGATCGATTCTAGGGTTTGCGCAGCTGATGTAAAACAAAAATTTAATAAAACCCTAGAACCATGCTTCTATGAATCGTAGAAACGTTAGAACGCTTACCTCAATCGATCCGGGGCCTGTATCAATTGAAGAATTCGTCTGATCACGAAAGGGAGGAAGAATACCTTGCCCTCTAAATGTATCCACACCTCGGGATGGATTCCAACGGTTGGAACTTGTCTACTAGGACCCGAATCTGCTATCCGGTTTGATGCTTCAAGAAAACGAGACTTGGAACTCTAGAACTCTTTGGATCTCACCAAAAGCTCTCCAAGTTATGTGCCAGGCTGCTCTTAAAGTCTCTTGACCATTAGGGTTTTTAATCTCCTTCTTATAAGGTGATTTAACCCTAATTCGGTTTAATTATGGAAAAACCCGAAACCCGGAACGGACGGTCCAGAAATACACGTGGACCGTCCATTCCAGCAAGGCAGAACGGACGGTCTGCTCACGTGGACCGTCCGTTCCAGACAAGCCAGAACGAACGGTCTGCTATCAACACGGACCGTCCGTTCCAACACTTAGAACGGACAGTCTGCGACTAGTCGTGGACCGTCGGGTCTGGACCTGGCGGACCGTCCATTCCGGACTTCTGGTCCGTCCGTTCCAGACCCTTCCGCCTTGGTTTTTTCGTCGTTTTCTCGTGCGTTTCGTCCTTCCCTGTGTGTGTGACCCTATAGGCTCATTCGGTATAGCAGTATAGCCCGAAATCTCTATTCCGGATATACAAGTCATAGGCGGTCTCTAGCAAGACACTATGACTACCTATCTCGAATAGAGTTTGTTCGTGATCTTACGAACGCCAGTGATGATTCCGGTTGATGATCCTTTTGTATCGCCGTATCATATGTCGAACATAAGGCATGGAGAAGCCACCTTATCTGATTCGACTGCTTTCTCGTTCACTGAATTCGACTGTCTGAAATAGACGACGTTCGTCTATAGTGCGGCCACACATTTCTA
>NW_010964912.1:177187-178883 GCF_000463585.1 Tarenaya hassleriana
TGATCATCAATCACACATCATACTAGTCTTTATATATCATTATTCCTACAATGATACATGACTAGGGAGTTTAGTATTGTTCACAACAATACATGGATATCATAACACATCAAGTATGCCAAAACATGTAATGAATAAAACACTCATCCATAAACTCATAGAAAGTGTAAGTACATCAAATGTATCCAAATAAAGCTCATGCATCAGTACATCATAGAGCACTAAACCAACATGGACTACTAAACATCTAATGTCCATATCCCTAACATGACCCTCATGCTTCGACGAAGGGAGAGGCTTCGTCGACGGATCAGCAATGTTGTCATCTGTCGACACTCTGCAAATGTGCACGTCTTCTCTGTGTATGATCTCCCTGATAAGGTGAATTCGTCTAAGTATGTGTTTGGATCGTTGATGGGATCTGGGTTCTTTCGCTTGTGCGATCGCTCCATTGTTATCACAATATAGAGCAATAGGGCTATCAGCACTAGGAATCACACCCAAGCCACCAACGAACTTCCTGATCCAAACAGCTTCCTTTGCTGTGTCCGACGCTGCAATATACTCAGCTTCTGTAGTAGAATCTGCAACGGTCGCTTGCTTGGAACTCTTCCAGCTAACAGCGCCTCCGTTCAAGCAGAAAACATAGTCAGACTACGATCTGTAGTCATCCGGGTCTGACTGAAAACTAGCATCGGTGTAACCCTTTACAGCGAGCTCGTCTTCCGACCCACCGTATACCAAGAACACATCCTTAGTCCTTCTCAAGTACTTCAGGATGTTCTTGACGGCGATCCAGTGCGACTCACCTGGATCTGACTGATATCTACTCGTAATGCTCAACGCGTAGGATACATCCGGTCGAGTACAAAGCATGGCATACATGATGGATTCAATTGCCGAAGCATATGAAATTCGATCCATGCGTTCTCGCTCATCAGGTGTCGTAGGACATTGACTCTTGCAAAGAACTGTGCCACTGCTCATCGGTAAGGTTCCTTTCTTGGAATCTTGCATCTTGAACCGTTTCAAGACCTTATCGATGTATGTACTCTGACACAATCCTAGAAGCCTCGATCTATCTCTATAGATCTTGATGCCTAAAATATAGGCCGCTTCTCCTAGGTCCTTCATAGAAAACTGTGTTCCTAGCCAAGACTTAACGTCTTGCAAGGTAGGAACGTCATTCCCTATAAGGAGAATGTCATCCACGTACAGCACTAGAAAAACTACTGTGCTCCCACTGACCTTCTTATAAACACACGGCTCGTCTTCGTTCTGTGAGAAACCAAACCTTTTGATTGTCTCATCAAAGCGAAGGTTCCAGCTCCTCGAAACCTGCTTCAGTCCATAAATGGACCTCTGAAGCTTGCACACCATCCTCGGGTTCCTCGGATCTACAAAACCTTCGGGTTGTGTCATGTACACATCCTCAGTCAAGTTCCCGTTAAGGAACGCGGTCTTGACATCCATTTTCCATATCTCATAGTCGTAATATGCGGCTATGGCAAGCAGGATCCTGATGGACTTCAGCATAACTACAGACGAAAGGTCTCATCATAGTCAATACCATGAATTTGATGGAATCCTTTCGTCACAAGTCGTGCCTTATACGTGTGCACGTTGCCATCCATGTCGGTCTTCTTCTTGAAGATCCACTTGCATCCGATGGGTTTTACCCCTTCAGATGCATCAA
>NW_010964912.1:180569-183880 GCF_000463585.1 Tarenaya hassleriana
TATAACATGAATACCTGAGGCAGAAGCTTCACCAAGCTTCTTATCCTTCAGATCCTCCAAGTAAAGGTGACAATTACGCTTTCAGTGTCCAGACACTCCGCAGTAATGAAAGTTACCCTTATCGGGTTTAGGCTTAGACGTAGAGGCAACTTTTGCCTTCTTCGCCGCCTTATTTTTGGCTTTGCCCCGCCGCTTCTTGCTGGAGTTTTTCTCAACAGCAAGCACAGTCTTGGGCACCACAATATCCTGCTCGGCCGATTTCACCATCCCATGCAGTTCGGCTAAACTCTTAGTCATCCCATGCATATGGTATTGCATCACGAACTGGTTATAGTCCTCGGGTAATGATGACATCAGGATCAAGTCTGCAACCAAGTCACCATCGAGCTTCACTCCCATACGCTCAAGTTCCTCAACATGAGCTTGCATATTGAGAACGTGGGTGTTGACAGAGCTGCCTCTCGGCATCTCCGTCTTCACTAGAGCTTTTAGCGTCTTGTACTTTTTAGTACGCGCTATCTCCTGAAACATGGTCTTGAGCTGATTGATCATATCAAACACGCTGATTGTCTCATCAAAGCGAAGGTTCCAGCTCCGGGCCATGCTTCCAACATGAGATAGGAGATCTCATTGTCATCAGTCTGATGCTTCAACCAAGTTTCCTTGACGGCTCTCGTGGCATTGGCCGCAGACTCTGGTGGTAGAGCATCTTCCAGGATGTACGACTTCTTATCGTGCTTGAGAACAATTCTCAAGTTACGATACCAGTCCAAGAAATTCGTCCCGGTTAATTTATCCTTCTCAAGGATAGATCGCATCGTCAAACTCGGTACGCTACCGGTTGACGCCATGTCCTACAAAAGAGACAAAAACAGAACGAACAAAAACAAATGCAGATTCTATCAATGATCTACTACAGCTAGTCCATCATCAATCAATGACAACATAGATGGAAACACAAGCTATATTCCCATAAAGAAAACTAACCCTACAATAATTTTCTATATGGGACTAAGATCCGTATTTCACACAAGAATAAATTGTTACACTTATCCTTATGCTATTTAGGTAGACATCTATTGTCTATCACATCCAATGTGATTCTTAGATCTTTTATGAGACTATGATATCGAATATCATTGCATACTCGTCTCATCTGTACCATTAAGTCTCAAGTCAAACATGATGACTTAACCTAAGGTAAACCATATTCAAGCTGTGGGAACCACGATTTCCCACTGTGCCTCACAAAGATAATCCGGCACGCTCAGCTTTGGCATGACCTATGTTACGGACGATCGATGCCTTGACAGGTGCTCTAGTAATGGGAGGTACACACTTAGCATTACATGAATAAGGGATTTTTGAAACCACACCTAGATCAAGCATCTACTTTCAAGGTATGAGAACCACCATTTCTCCATCTTGCCTCACCAAGATAGCACGGCACACCCAGCTTTGGCATGGCCCATGACACGTACGATCGAGACCTTGACAAGTGCTTTACTCATAGAGCTCCTAGATCTAACTGGTTTCTTTGCAATGATTAACATAATCCGAATAGACCATCCATTCGATTATGTAATCCCAATCTCGAAGCTCTCACTCAATCAATCATATCCCATATCTTGATCAAGTTACATGCATTCATTCACTATAGACCATCCATAAGAATGAATCATGTCTATTTGAGTTACAGTTGATCAGATTAAGCAACGATTGCGTAATCGGACCTAGAAAACGAAAAATTTCAAAATCTGTACCTCGGACCGTCAGTTCTGAATGCAGAACGGACGTTCCAGGCTTGGCAGAACGGACTGTCTCGACTACAGTAGTCGGAACGGACGTTCCACGCCAAAACAAGCCGGAACGGACGTTCCAGGCTTGCAGAACGGACGGTCTGAGGCGACCGGAATGGACGGTCCATGACTGTAGAACGGACGGTCCACTCTCAGTCACAGAACGCACGTTTCAGACCCTTCGGTCTCACCTCAGTCCGCCACCTCTGGACCGTCCGTTCCAGACAGGCCAGAACGGACGGTCTAGGGTAGGACTACGTGATCAGATCACGTTCTCTGACGTTCTCAGCCCCGATCAGACCCGAAACCGATCCGATTCACCTGTGGACCCAAAATTCGAACTCCTACACTCTATGCAACATGAAACATGCAATCTACACTAGATTCAATCATCAAACATGCATAGAAATCAAAGCAAACATGGATTCAAACGATTCAAATCCTAAACGTGCGTGATTGGGTTCTACGAAATCAAAACAGAGCAACCAGGCTCTGATACCACTATTGGGTTTCCTGGGATCTCTAGAGCGAATCCTATTTCTAAGAGATCGATTCTAGGATTTGCGCAGCGGATGTAAAACAAAAATTTAATAAAACGCTAGAACCATGCTTCTATGAATAGTAGAAACGTTAGAACGCTTACCTCAATCAATCCGGGGTCTGTATCAATTGAAGAACTCGTCTGATCACGAAAGGGAGGAAGAATACCTCGCCCTCTACACGTATCCACACCTCGGGATGGATTCCAACACCTTGGAACTTGTCTGAACTCGTCTGATCACGAAAGGGAGGAAGAATACCTCGCCCTCTACACGTATCCACACCTCGGGATGGATTCCAACGGTTGGAACTTGTCTGCTAGGACTCGAATCTGCTATCCGGTTTGATGCTTCAAGAAAACGAGACTTGGAACTCTAGAACTCTTTGGATCTCACCAAAAGCTCTCCAAGTTATGTGCCAGGCTACTCTTAAAGTCTCTTGACCATTAGGGTTTTTAATCTCCTTCTTATAAGGTGATTTAACACTAATTCGGTTTAATTATGGGAAAACCCGAAACCTGGAACGGACGGTCCAGAAATACACGTGGACCGTCCGTTCCAGCAAGGCAGAACAGACGGTCTGCTCATGTGGACCGTCCGTTCCAGACAAGCCAGAACGAACGGTCTGCTATCAACATGGACCGTCCGTTCCAACACTTAGAACGGACGGTCTGCACCTAGTCGTGGACCGTCAAGTCTGGACCTGGCGGACCGTCCATTCCGGACTTCTGGTCCGTCTGTTCCAGACCCTTCCGTCTTGGTTTTTCCGTCGTTTTCTCGTGCGTTTCGTCCTTCCCTGCGTGTGTGACCTTGTAGGCTCATTCGATATAGCAGTATAACCCGAAATTTCTATTCCGGATATACAAGTCATAGGCGGTCTCTAGCAAGACACTATGACTACCTATCTCGAATAGAGTTTGTTCGTGATCTTACGAACGCCAGTGATGATTCCGGTTGATGATCCTTTTGTATC
>NW_010964912.1:184364-187151 GCF_000463585.1 Tarenaya hassleriana
TTATGATCATTTTATTTATATGATCATCAATCACACATCATACTAGTCTTTATATATCATTATTCCCACAATGATACATGACTAGGGAGTTTAGTATTGTTCACAACAATACATGGATATCATAACACATCAAGCATGCCAGAACATGTAATGAATAAAACACTCATCCATAAACTCATAGAAAGTGTAAGTACATCAAATGTATCCAAATAAAGCTCATGCAGCAGTACATCATAGAGCACTAAACCAACAAATCCGATGATCTGAAAATCGACCCAAACTACTATACATCATCCGGTAGATGATCAGATAAGTTATAAGTCAACTCGAATATCTAGCCATCGCCATATGGTCAACAATTCGAGGAAAATAATCAGACATGCCCGTTGAGTTGGTCGATTGTTGACTGATCATATTATTAACTTCATAACTTCCATAAAACATATCAAAATAAATCTTTCTTTATATCATTAGAAAGCTTTTTCTAATAGCTACACATAGACACTATAATCGCGCAGATCTAATATATGAGCAAAACGTTATGAGCATATTTAGACAACACATTGACGGAATCCCTACATATTGATAAAAATCGGTATATATCTCTCGGTGGATAATCCGATGATCTGAAAATCGATCCAAATTACTAAGCATCGTCCGGTAGATGATCTGTAACTCAGAAGTCAACTCGAATTCTAACAATCGCCAAAAGGTCAACAATTCGAGGCAAATAACCAGCCATGCCCGATGAGTTGGTCGATTGTTGACTGATAATATTATTAACTTCATAACTTCCAGAAAACATGTCAAATAAATCTTTCTTTATATCATTAGAAAGCTTTATCTAATATCTATGCATAGACACCATAATCGTGTAGATGTAATATATGAGCAAAATGTTATGAGTATATTGAGACAACACATGGACCGAATCCCTATATATCGATAAAAATCGGTATATATCTCTCGGTGCATAATCCGATGGTCTGAAAATCGATCCAAATTACTAAGCATCGTCTTAGATGATCTGTAACTCAGAAGTCAACTCGAATTTTGGCCATCACCAAATGGACAACAATTTGAGCCAAATAACCATCCATGCCCGATGAGTTGGTCGATTGTTGATAGATCATATTATTAACTTCATAACTTCCACAAAACGTGTCAAAAAAATTGATTCTTGATACCATTAGAAAGCATTTTCTAATAGCTACGCATAGACAACATAATCGCGCAGATGTAATATATGAGCAAAAAGTTATGAGCATATTTAAACAACATTGACGGAATCCCTACATATCAATAAAAATCGGTATATATCTCTCGGTGGATAATTCGATGATATGAAAATCGACCCAAACTACTATGCATCATCCGGTAGATGATCTGATAAGTTAGAAGTCAACTCGAATTGCTAATCATCGCCATATGGTCAACAATTCGAGGCAAATAATCAGCCATGCCCGATGAGTTGGTCGATTGTTGACTGATAATATTATTAATTTCATAACTTCCAGAAAACATGTCAAAATAAATCTTTCTTTATATCATTAGAAAGCTTTTTCTAATATCTATGCATAGACACCATAATCGCGCAGATCTAATATATGAGCAAAACGTTATGAGCATATTGAGACAACACATTGACCGAATCCCTACATGTCGATAAAAATCGGTATATATCTCTCGGTGCATAATCCGATGGTCTGAAAATCGATCCAAATTACTAAGCATCGTTCGGTAGATGATCTATAACTCAGAAGTCAACTCGAATTTTAACCATTGCCAAATGGTCAACAATTCGAGGTAAATAATCAGACATGCCCGATGAGTTGGTCGATTGTTGACTGATCATATTATTAACTTCATAACTTCCATAAAACATGTCAAAATAAATCTTTCTTTATATAATTAGAAAGCTTTTTCTAATATCTATGCATAGACACCATAATCGCAGATTTAATATATGAGCAAAACGTTATGAGCATATTGAGACAACACATGGACCGAATCCCTACATATCGATAAAAATCGGTATATATATCTCGGTGGATAATCCGATGGTCTGAAAATCGATCCAAATTACTAAGCATCGTACGGTAGATGATCTGTAACTCAGAAGTCAACTTGAATTCTAACCATCGCCAAATGGTCAACAATTCGAGGCAAATAATCAGACATGCCCGATGAGTTAGTCGATTGTTGACTGATCATATTATTAACTTCATAACTTCCATAAAACATGTCAAAATAAATCTTTCTTTATACCATTAGAAAGCTTTTTCTAATAGCTATGCATAGACACTATAATCGCGCAGATCTAATATATGAACAAAAAGTTATGAGCATATTTAGACAACACATTGACGGAATCCCTACATATCGATAAAAATCGGTATATATCTCTCGGTAAATAATCCGTTGATCTGAAAATTGACCCAAACTACTATGCATCATCCGGCAGATGATTTGATAAGTTAGAAATCAACTCGAATTGTTAGCCATCGCCAAATGGTCAACAATTCGAGGTAAATAATCAGACATGCCCGATGAGTTGGTCGATTGTTGACTGTTCATATTATTAACTTCATAACTTCCATAAAACATGTCAAAATAAATCTTTCTTTATACCATTAGAAAGCTTTTTCTAATAGCTACGCATAGACACTATAATCACGCAGATCTAATATATGAACAAAACGTTATGAGCATATTTAGACAACACATTGATGGAATCCCTATATATCGATAAAAATCGGTATATATCTCTCGGTGCATAATCCGATG
>NW_010964912.1:187349-187851 GCF_000463585.1 Tarenaya hassleriana
AAAGCTTTTTCTAATATCTATGCATAGATACCATAATCGCGCAGAACTAATATATGAACAAAACGTTATGTGAGACAACACATGGACCGGATCCCTACATATCGATAAAAATCGGTATATATCTCTCGGTGGATAATCCGATGATCTGAAAATCGATCCAAATTACTAAGTATCGTCTGGTAGATGATCTGTAACTGAGAAGTCAACTCAAATTTTGGCCATCACCAAATGGGCAACAGTTTGAGCCAAATAACCATCCATGCCCGATGAGTTGGTCGATTGTTGACAGATCATATTATTAACTTCATAACTTCAACAAAACGTGTCCAAAAAATATTCTTGATACCATTAGAAAGCTTTTTCTAATAGGTACGCATAGACACCATAATCGCGCAGATCTAATATATGAGCAAAAAGTTATGACCATATTTAGACAATATTGACGGAATCCCTACATATAAAAAAAATCGGTATATATCTCTCGGTGGATAATCCGATGATC
>NW_010964912.1:192905-196609 GCF_000463585.1 Tarenaya hassleriana
TCATATATTAGATCTGCGCGATTATGGTGTCTATACATAGATATTAGAAAAAGCTTTCTAATGATATAAAGAATGATTTATTTTGACATGTTTTATGGAAGTTATTAAGTTGAAAATATTATCAGTCAACAATCGACCAACTCATAGGGCATGGCTCGTTATTTGGCATCGAACGGACGATGCTTAGTAATTTATATCAACTTTCAGATCATCGGATTATCCACCGAGAGATATATACCGATTTTTATCGATATGTAGGGATTCAGTCCATGTGTTATCTCAATATGCTCATAACATTTTGCTCATATATTGGAAGTTATGAAGTTAATAATATGATCAGTCAACAATCGACGAGCTCATCGGGCATGGATGGTTATTTGGCTCAAATTGTTGACCATTTGGCAATGGCTAGAATTCGAGTTGACTTCTGAGTTACAGATCATCGAACGGACGATGCTTAGTAATTTATATCAACTTTCAGATCATCGGATTATCCACCGAGAGATATATACCGATTTTTATCGATATGTAGGGATTCAGTCCATGTGTTATCTCAATATGCTCATAACATTTTGCTCATATATTAGATCTGCGCGATTATGGTGTCTATACATAGATATTAGAAAAAGCTTTCTAATGATATAAAGAATGATTTATTTTGACATGTTTTATGGAAGTTATTAAGTTGAAAATATTATCAGTCAACAATCGACCAACTCATCGGGCATGGCTGGTTATTTGCCTCGAATTTCTTTATATCATTAGAAAGCTTTTTCTAATATCTATGCATAGACACCATAATTGCGCAGATCTAATATATGAGCAAAATGTTATGAACATATATAGACAACACATTGACGGAATCCCTACATATCGATAAAAAACGCTATATACCTCTCGGTGGATAATCCGATGATCTGAAAATCGACCCAAACTACTAAGCATCGTCCGGTAGATGATCTTAACTCAGAAGTCAACACGAATTCTACCCATCGCCAAATGGTCAACAATTTGAGCAAAATAACCATCCATGCCCGATGAGCTCGTCGATTGTTTACTGATCATATTATTTACTTCATAACTTCCATAAAACATGTTCAACAAAATCTTTCTTTATATGATTAGAAAGCTTTTTCTAATATCTATGCATAGACACCATAATCGCGCAGATCTAATATATGAGCAAAACGTTATGAGCATATTGAGACAACACATGGACCGAATCCCTACATGTCGATAAAAATCGGTATATATCTCTCGGTGCATAATCCGATGGTCTGAAAATCGATCCAAATTACTAAGCATCGTTCGGTAGATGATCTATAACTCAGAAGTCAACTCGAATTCTAACCATTGCCAAATGGTCAACAATTCGAGGTAAATAATCAGACATGCCCGATGAGTTGGTCGATTGTTGACTGATCATATTATTAACTTCATAACATCCATAAAACATGTCAAAATAAATCTTTCTTTATATAATTAGAAAGCTTTTTCTAATATCTATGCATAGACACCATAATCGCGGATTTAATATATGAGCAAAACGTTATGAGCATATTGAGACAACACATGGACCGAATCCCTACATGTCGATAAAAATCGGTATATATCTCTCGGTGCATAATCCGATGGTCTGAAAATCGATCCAAATTACTAAGCATCGTCCGGTAGATGATCTGTAACTCAGAAGTCAACTCGAATTCTAACCATCGCCAAATGGTCAACAATTCGAGGTAAATAATCAGACATGTCCGATGAGTTGGTCGATTGTTGACTGATCATATTATTAACTTCATAACTTCCATAAAACATGTCAAAATAAATCTTTCTTTATACCATTAGAAAGTTTTTTCTAATAGCTACGCATAGACACTATAATCATGCAGATCTAATATATGAACAAAAAGTTATGAGCATATTTAGACAACACATTGATGGAATCCCTATATATCGATAAAAATCGGTATATATCTTTCGGTGGATAATCCGATGATCTGAAAATTATCCCAAACTACTATGCATCATCCGGTATATATCTCTCGGTGGATAATCCGTTGATCTGAAAATCGATCCAAATTACTAAGTATCGTCTGGTAGATGATCTGTAACTGAGAAGTCAACTCAAATTTTGGCCATCACCAAATGGGCAACAGTTTGAGCCAAATAACCATCCATGCCCGATGAGTTGGTCGATTGTTGACAGATCATATTATTAACTTCATAACTTCAACAAAACGTGTCCAAAAAATATTCTTGATACCATTAGAAAGCTTTTTCTAATAGGTACGCATAGACACCATAATCGCGCAGATCTAATATATGAGCAAAAAGTTATGACCATATTTAGACAATATTGACGGAATCCCTACATATAAAAAAAATCGGTATATATCTCTCGGTGGATAATCCGATGATCAGAAAATCGACCCAAACTACTATGCATCATCCAGTAGATGATCTGATAAGTTAGAAGTCAACTCGAATTGCTAGCCATCGCCATATGGTCAACAATTCGAGGCAAATAACCAGTCGTTTCAGATGAGTTGGTCGATTGTTGACTGATCATATTCTTAACTTCATAACTTTCACAAAACGTGTCTAAAAAATTCTTTCTTGATACCATTACGCGCAGATCTAATATATGCGCAAAAAGTTATGAGTATATTTAGACAACACATTGACCGAGTGACTACATATCGACAAAAATCGGCATCAATCTCTCCATGGATAAATTGATAATCTTAAAATCAACCCAAATTACTATACACCGTGCGAACATTATCCAATGATTTAGAATTCGAGTCGAATCGCTAGTTATCTCCATACGGTCAACAATTCGAGCCAAATAACGAGCCATGCCCTATGAGTTGGTCGATTGTTGACTGATAATATTTTCAACTTAATAACTTCCAGAAAACATGTCAAAATAAATCATTCTTTATATCATTAGAAAGCTTTTTCTAATATCTATGTATAGACACCATAATCGCGCAGATCTAATATATGAGCAAAACGTTATGAGCATATTGAGATAACACATGGACTGAATCCCTACATATCGATAAAAATCGGTATATATCTCTCGGTGGATAATCCGATGATCTGAAAATTGATCTAAATTACTAAGCATCGTCCGTTCGATGATCTGTAACTCAGAAGTCAACTTGAATTCTAGCCATTGCCAAATGGTCAACAATTTGAGCCAAATAACCATCCATGCCCGATGAGCTCGTCGATTGTTGACTGATCATATTATTAACTTCATAACTTCCATAAAACATATCCCACAAGATCTTTCTTTGTATCATTAGAAAATTTTTTCTAATAGCTACACATAGACACTATAATCGCCCAGATCTAATATATGAGCAAACGTTATGAGCATATTTAGACAACACATTGATGGAATCCCTATATATCGATAAAAATCGGTATATATCTCTCGGTGGATAATCCGATGATCTGAAAATTGTCCGAAACTACTATGCATCATCCGGTAGATGATCTGATAAGTTAGAAGTCAACTCGAATCGCTAGTTATCTCCATACGGTCAACAATTCGAGGCAAATAACCAGCCATGCCCGATGAGTTGGTCGGTTGTTGACTGATAATATTATTAACTTCATAACTTCCAGAAAACATGTCAAAATAAATCTTTCTTTATATCATTAGAAAGCTTTTTCTAATATCTATGCATAGA
>NW_010964912.1:196748-199824 GCF_000463585.1 Tarenaya hassleriana
AACTACTATGCATCATCCGGTAGATGATCTTAACTCAGAAGTCAACACGAATTCTACCCATCGCCAAATGGTCAACAATTTGAGCCAAATAACCATCCATGCCCGATGAGCTCGTCGATTGTTGACTAATCATATTATTAACTTCATAACTTCCATAAAACATGTCCCACAAGATCTTTCTTTGTATCATTAGAAAACTTTTTCTAATAGCTACGGATAGACACTATAATCGCGTAGATCTAATATATGAGCAAAACGTTATGAGCATATTTAGACAACACATTGACGGAATTCCTACATATCGATAAAAATCGGTATATATCTCTCGGTAGATAATCCGATGATCTGAAAATTGATCCAAACTATTATGCATCATCCGGAGATGATCTGATAAGTTAGAAGTCAACTCGAATCGCTAGTTATCTCCATACGGTCAACAATTCGAGGCAAATATCCAGCCATGCCCGATGAGTTGATCGGTTGTTGACATATAATATTATTAACTTCATAACTTCCAGAAAATATGTCAAAATAAATCTTTCTTTATATCATTAGAAAGCTTTATCTAATATCTATGCATAGACACCATAATCCCGCAGATCTAATTTATGAACAAAACGTTATGAGCATATTGAGACAACACATGGACCGAATCCCTACATATCGATAAAAATCGGTATATATCTCTCTGTGGATAATCCGATGATCTGAAAATCGATCCAAATTACTAAACATCATCCGGTAGATGATCTGTAACTCAGAAGTCAACTCGAATTCTAGCCATCGTCAAATGATCAACAATTTGATCCATATAACCATCCATCCCGATGAGTTGGTCGATTGTTGACTGATCATATTATTAACTTCATAACTTCCATAAAACATGTCCAACAAAATCTTTCTTTGTATCATTAGAAAGCTTTTTGTAATAGCTACGCATAGACACTATAATCGCGCAGATCTTATATATGAAAAAAACGTTATGAGCATATTGAGACAACA
This sequence comes from Tarenaya hassleriana, assembly GCF_000463585.1. Classification (NCBI taxonomy): domain Eukaryota; kingdom Viridiplantae; phylum Streptophyta; class Magnoliopsida; order Brassicales; family Cleomaceae; genus Tarenaya; species Tarenaya hassleriana. The sequence continues at coordinate 197,751 of NW_010964912.1, forward strand.
CATGGACCGAATATCGACCCAAACTATTATGCACCATCCGGTAGATGATCTGATAAGTTAGAAGTCAACTCGAATTGCTAGCAATCGCCATATGGTCAACAATTCGAGGCAAATAATCAGCCATGCCCGGTGAGTTGGTCGATTGTTGACTGATAATATTATTAACTTCATAACTTCCAGAAAACATGTCAAAATAAATCTTTCTTTATATCATTAGAAAGCTTTTTCTAATATCTATGCATAGACACCATAATCGTGCAGATCTAATATATGAGCAAAACGTTATGAGCATATTGAGACAACACATGGACCGAATCCCTACATATCGATAAAAATCGATATATATCTCTCGCTGGATAACCCGATGATCTGAAAATCGATCCAAATTACTAAGCATCGTCCGGTAGATGATCTGTAACTCAGAAGTCAACTCGAATTCTAGTCATCGCCAAATGGTCAACAATTTGAGCCAAATAACCATCCATGCCCGATGAGCTCATCGATTGTTGACTGATCATATTATTGTTAGTTTAATGCTCTATTGTGACAACCCAGAGTACCGTAGGAGGGCGGGGAGTGATCGCCGGTGCAGAGGCACGGACAAAGGGCGGCTCCTGACGAGCTTCTGGGTAGGGGGTACAGGGATGAATCGAACACACCGGAATGAGAGAGATCCAAGGGCTGTATAGGTATGGGACTATACAGTCTAAGATAACATAAAAGAATTAGTTGAGCCTACTCATAGCAATAAGGTGCACCTACCTTTTTGGTTGACTATCCCGAGAGAACTCCAAAGTTAAGCGTGCAGGCTCTGGAGCAATTTCAGGATGGGTGACCTATTGGAAAGTGTCTCGGTATGCGTGCGAGTGAGGACAAAACACGCTGAAAGGTCTGGGTTGCTGTGTGATGGTAGTTTCGACAATTCGTAGCGGCCTCGGGTCGTTACAGATGGTATCAGAGCCGGTACTCTCCCAGTACGGTGTGGTTCGAGGACGAACCAGACGGAAGCTGGTGGGCCTGTGACAACCCAGAGTACCGTAGGAGGGCGGGGAGTGATCGCCGGTGCAGAGGCACGGACAAGGGGCAGCTCCTGACGAGCTTCTGGGTAGGGGGTACAGGGATGAATCAAACACACCGGAATGAGAGAGATCCGTGAGAGTATACAGTCTAAGATAACATAAAAGAATTAGTTGAGTTACTCATAGCAACAAGGTGCACTTACCTTTTTGGTTGACTATCCCGAGAGAACTCCAAAGTTAAGCGTGCAGGCTCTGGAGCAATTTCAGGATGGGTGACCTACTGGGAAGCGTCTCGGTATGCGTGCGAGTGAGGACAAAACACGCTGAAAGGTCTGGGTTGCTGTGTGAGGGCAGTTTCGACAATTCGTAGCGGCCTCGGGTCGTTACATCTATGATGTACTGTTATGCGAGCTTTACTTATGATACATTTGATGTATTGATACTTTCTATGAGTTTATTGTTGAGTGTTTGATTCATTACGTATTGTGCATACTTGATATGTTATGAAATCCATGTATTGTTATGAACAATACTAAACTCCCTAGTCATGTATCATTGTGGGAATAATGATATAACAAGACTAGTATGATGTGTGATTGATGATCATATAGATGATCATAGGTATTGGATACGATCACAGTCATAGGTATTCGTTGGAGAACGGAATACTGGAATGACCCACATGAGATTGGCACATGGACTAGCGTCATGACTTGAATCTCATATGGCGGTTCCATGATTGGATCCTAAGACCTGAGATATCTACGGAATCCAAAATGAGGAGTTGCGTGCTTTGAATACGTCAAACGTCCTGCGTAACAGGAGGACTATAAAGGCGTGTATCAGGTACGAAACGAATCATGTGCTGGATTGTAGATAGTCAAGACAGGATTTGTACCTCTCGTAAAAGAGAGAGATATCGATGAGCCCCTCGTGTGAGCGAGACTGTAGAAATGTGTAGCCGCACTATAGACGAACGTCGTCTATTTCAGACAGTCGAACTCAGTGAACGAGAAAGCAGTCGAATCAGATAAGGTGGCTTGTCCATGCCTTAT
>NW_010964912.1:200092-201446 GCF_000463585.1 Tarenaya hassleriana
AAGACGTCGGAATTTCCTAAACTCGCTCTAATTAGGGTGTTAAGTGGGATAAACTTGGGTGAACACCTCCGAATTCTCTTGGCACGATTTTCAGACCCTATTGAGAGGTTTTGAGAGTTAAAACCTAAGAGAAAGATCCTTGAAACCCTTGCGCAAAGAAGAAAGTGTTCTTCAGTCCTAGTAGACAAGTTCCAACCGTTAGATTCCTTTCCGCCGTGTGGATACGTGTAGAGGGCAAGGTATTCTTCCTGTCTACAGTGATCGGACAAACACATCAATTGATACAGGGCCCGGATCGATTGAGGTAAGCGTTCTAACATTTCTACAAGATCATGCATGATAGGTTTTAGGGTTTCATCAAAATTTTTGTTTTACATCCGCTGCGCAAATCCTAGAACTGATCTCTTAGGAATTAGATTCGCTCTTGAGATCCCAGGAAAAACCAACAGTGGTATCAGAGCCTGGTTGCTCTGCATGATTTTTTTTAGAACCCGATCATGCATGTTATAGGATTTGAATTGTTTGAATCCGTGTTTGCTTTGAAGCTATGCATGATTTGATTGTGGATCTAGAGTAGATTTTCTGTTAATTGTTGCATAGTGTGCAAGAGCTTCGAATTCTGAGTTCGCAGGCGAAAACGGAGTCGAATTCGGGTCTGAAACGGGACAGAAACGACGAAAACGAGATCTGATCACGTTTTCGCCTAGACCGATCGGTCTGGTCCTCTGGACCGATCGGTCTAGGGTTTCACAAGTCGGTTGGACCGACAGGTCCGGACTGAACGGTCTGCATGGTAGACCGATCGGTCTGGACCAAGACCGATCGGTCTGGACCATTCCAGACCGAAAGGTCTGGCCCGAACTTGACATGGAGAATGAGCCGTGTAGACCGATCGGTCTAGGCCTAGACCGATCGGTCTGGGTCCCGAGGCTCCACCAAAATTTGGTTTTTCGTTTCGGAATCTGATTTGAGCAATCGTTGCTTAAACCGGTCAACTGTGATTCAGAATAGCATGATTCGTTCATTTGGATGATCCATAGTGAATGAATGCATATAACTTAATCAAGATATTAGATATGCTTGATTGAGTGGGAGCTTAGGGATTGGGATTACATAATCGAATGGATAGTCTATTCGGATTATGTACAATCGTTGCACAGAAATCGGTTAGATCTAGGAGCTCTACGAGTAAAGCACTTGTCAAGGCCTCGATCGTACGTGTCATGGGCCATGCCAAAGCTGGGTGTGCCGTATTATCTTGGTGAGGCAAGATGGAGAAATGGTCGTTCTCATAGCTTGAAAGTAGATGCTTGATCTAAGTGTGGTTTCGAAAATCCCTTGTTTATGTAATGCT
>NW_010964912.1:202235-204141 GCF_000463585.1 Tarenaya hassleriana
AAACGAGAACGGTACAATCGACATTTCCATAAAAACACATGCAATAAGTAAAACACAGTAAGCACGTAAATAACAATCACAATCACGCCCGTATGGAGTCCACCATAGGGCTTAACCGTATACCCTGGTCAAGTCCATAACCAGGGGTGAATCCATGCCCGTCACTCGCGTGACGTTGGCCATCGCATCGCATGCGATCGTGCGCGTCTCCTGCGCCTGTCACTCTCGTGACTACCGATGTCAAGTCCATGACACAACGGAAATACAATCATACCCATATGGAGTCCACCATAGGGTCCAGCCATATACCCTAGTCAAGTCCATGACTAGGTGCGAGTCCACGCCCGTCAAATCTATGACGTTGGCTGTCGTGTCGCACACGACTAAAACGCGTCTCAAACGCCCGTCAAGTCCATGACGGTGATGGTTGAGTCCACAACCATCCACAAACACAATCACGCTTAACTCGTACGTACGAGCAAGCTACACACATGGCACACAACGTGCAACATCCCCATAGTACAACCATACGTATCACGGTATCCGGTCCCTACCGAGCTACCGTTTAACGCCATGCAAATTCTACCCGCATACAATCACACAACGATCACTCGTATTTCGATATCGCATATCTCACTACGTTACGCAACGTTCTGGTGAAACTCGGTTCGATTGATCCCAATCGCGAAGTCTTGTTCTCTGGTGGAGGTTGGTTTGTCCACGGTCAAGTCTGGTCAGGCCCGGGCCAAGCCCGTCGGCCGTTTCCTTTTTCCCGGCGAACGGGAAAATTTCTCCAAGTTTCTCTGAGCCTGGTCTGGCGGACCAAGTTCTGGTCTGCCGGACCAGCCTTCCTTCTCCCCTGGTCCGCCTCGTCTTTTGGTCCGTCTGTCCGAGAGAGAAACAAGCCTGGTCCGGCGGACCAGGATTGGTCAGCCCCGGACCAGCCTGTTCTTCCCCTCTCTCGGTCAGGTTCTTGGTCAGGCGGAGTCCGTGCTGCCGGAGTACGTCTGGTCCGGCAGACCAGGACTGGTCAGCCCCGGACCAGACGACTCCTTCCCCTTTGGTCCGTTCCTTCTCGGTCAGACGGAGTGCCCCTCACTCCGACACGTCTTGTCCGGCGGACCAGGACTGGTCAGCCCCGGACCAGGCGTGTATTTTCTCGGTCCGGTTTGTCTCGCTTCTGGTCAGGCGGTGGAGATTCCCTCGGAACACGTCTGGTCCGGCGGACCAGTCCGCGTTCTTCTCTCCTGGTTCGGCTGAGTGACGTGGTCTGTCCCAGTCTCGGTCCGGAGCTGACCAACATCTGGTCCGGCGGACCGGGACTGGGACCTGCTTTCTCCTTCGCGATTTTCGGTTCTGTTTCGATCTTGCTCATCCGTTTCGATCTAGGGTTTCTTCCAAATGCTTTTAAAACATAGTTTGACATCCCTAAACATGTTCTAAACCTCAAACACGCAATGAAATCTCGATTTGGACCATCACACATTGAAAATGAGATCTCACAAATCCAACTCAAGCCATTCACCTTGTTCTTGAGGTTGTCCGAGCTTGTGTGCGTCCTCTGCTTCTCCTCACGCCATGAACACCTTCAGGGCACGTCTAGGGACGTCCCCCTTTGTTTCCCCGAGCTCCCCTTGCACTGGTTCGTCTCCTTCCTCCCCCTTTCTCCCCTTTTTCTTCTTCCTCTGTTTCTGTCCGAAAATGCCTAAGCCCCAGCTTTGGGAGATGTTTATGACGCGAGCTAGGGAGGTTGTGGGCTCAAGCCCAAGCCCATAGGCGAGCCTGCAACGTCCTCGAGGCGTGGGAGGCGGCTGGACGGCAAGCGGGCCCCGGAATCCGGCGAATTCCGCGTCCCAAGGTGGCAAGTTGACAAGTTGCGGAATCTGTTATTCCCGGTCCGCCGGAC
>NW_010964912.1:205968-210019 GCF_000463585.1 Tarenaya hassleriana
TTGTATGATGCTTGGGAGAGGTTCAAGGAGTATCAGAGAATGTGTCCGCACCACGGTATGGACAACAAGTATCTCCTCTCTACATTCATACATGGTCTTCGGGACGACACGAGAGGATGGGTGGATGCAGCATGTGGAGGCAGCGTGTATGATCTCTCTTTCGAGGCACTAGAAGCACAGATTGCTAAAATGGCTAAAGGGAGAAGCATTTCAGGGGAAATGGGCAGCAGACGGTCTTTGCCTAAGGCTGATGTCAAAGGGGATGCTAGCGAGTCTTCGGCTTTACAAGCCGTTCTTTCGGAGCTTTCTGCCATCAAGCTGCAGCTTGTTAGGGCCGGTTCATCAAACCCGCAGAAGGGTAAACCGGGTATGTACATGGTGGAGCAAGCAGAGGAAGCCATAGAAGAAGTCGACTATGTGGGAAGAAATCAGTATAACAATCAGTCGAACTTCTACAATCCGGGGAATCGGAATCACCCTGGCTTTTCTTATGGCAACCCGCAAGGAGCATTGAACCCTCAGCATCAAAGCGGGGCGAAACCTCAGGGACCCCCGGGATTTCAGCCTAGATACCAGAACCAGGGCTACCAGAGCCAGAATCAAGGGTATCAAAATCAGGGCCAAGACTACAATCAGAGGAATCAAGGATACAGAGCCCCTCCGCCTCAAGCTAAGGAAGAAGAGTCGGAGTTGAAGTCGATGTTGGCTCAGCTAATGCATGATCAGAAAAATTCATTTACCAGCTTGGGTCAAGAGATGCAAGGATTCAAAGGGAGGCAAGAGAGCTTTGAGCAGAGGTTGGATGGGATAGACTCGCACATCAAGATGATGGACAATCAGATTGCTCAGCTTGCTTCCCAGGCAACGAGACCTCAAGGCCAATTCCCGGGTAAGGCTGATCCTAACCCGAGGGAACATATTAATGTCATAGGCCTAAGAAGCGGAAGACAGCTTCCGGAGACCTCCCCAGTTGTCAGAGAAGAGGGAGAAGGTTCACACGAACCACAGAGGGCCGCCTTAGATAAAGGCAAGGGCCATGTTGTAGAGGGGGAAGAGGCGAGGTATATTCCGCCTCCTCCACAGGCACCCCCTCTACCATTTCCATCTCGGGCAAGGAAGTTCAACGAAGATAGCCAATTTGCCAAGTTCACCGAGATGCTGAAGAAGCTAGAAGTGACCATGCCCTTCCACGAGGTAGTTCTTCAAATCCCGTCCTATACCAAATTTCTGAAGGATATCCTTACAAAGAAGAGGGCGGTTGAGAAGGAGACAGTGACACTTAGCACCGAGGTGAGTGCTGCCATATTGCAGACGGAGTTATCGCAGAAGATGGCTGATCCCGGTAGCTTCTCCATCCCGTGCAGATTGGGGAATGTGGAGATTGAGAGGGCGCTTTGCGATTTGGGCGCAAGTGTCAGTTTGCTGCCTCTCTCCATATTCAAGAAACTTAATGTCGGTGAGCTGAAACCGACGAGGATGGCACTGCAATTGGCCGACCGATCAGTGAAGTATCCCGCTGGGATCTTGGAGGATGTGCCTCTGAAGGTAGGGGAATTCTATGTCCCCGTCGACTTTGTTGTTCTGGACATGCCGGAGGATTCTAAAATCCCCATCATACTTGGTAGGCCGTTTCTGAACACGGCTGATGCTGTAGTGCATGTCAGAGAAGGGAGACTCACGATGAAGATCGGGGATGAGACGGTTGAATTCAGACTTGATCAGAATCTCAAGCAACCACATTTGGTAGAGTCTTCCTTCTACCTAGACCTGATCGACACGTTGGTCGACGAAGTGAGGGATGAATATAGAGAGTCAGACCCCCTCGAGATGGCATTGAACGCGGTACAAGACAGCATGTACTGCGATTGGGAGGAAGTCCGAAGCATTGTTCGGACTTTAGATGACAGCTCATCGATTGAGCTAGAGGGCTGGAAATACAGGGCCATTGAGCCCTCATCTTGTTCTGCCCACGAATTCCCTTGGCTAAGGGACGAGGAAAACGGAGAGGAGCCATCAACTTCTCCAAGTCATCAAGCTCCGGTCTCCTCCATTCAAGTCAAGCAGCCCGATGTGGAGACGAGCGGGAAGAAAGATTGGGATCCAGAGAGCGCGCCTAAGGTGGAATTGAAGCCCTTACCACAAGGGCTTAGGTATGAATTTCTCGGACCTAACTCTACTTACCCGATAATTGTGAATGCTGCCTTGACTGATGTGGAACTAGCTGAATTAGTTGCATTGCTTAGAGAGTATAGACAGGCCTTGGGTTACACTCTAGATGACATTAGAGGCATTAGTCCATCCCTTTGCATGCACCGCATTCATCTAGAAGATAGTTCCAAAACCTCCATTGAACATCAACGTAGGTTGAATCCCACCATGAAGGAGGTAGTGAAGAAAGAGGTGCTCAAACTGTTAGATGCAGGTATCATTTACCCGATTTCAGATAGTGCATGGGTTAGTCCCGTGCAAGTTGTACCAAAGAAGGGGGGTATCACTGTGGTAGAAAATGAGCATAACGAATTGATACCCACTAGGACGGTTACGGGTTGGAGAATGTGTATTGATTATAGGAAGCTGAATTCCAACACCCGTAAAGACCATTTCCCGTTACCCTTCATCGACCAAATGCTAGAGAGGTTAGCCTTGCATTCCCACTTTTGCTTTCTTGATGGCTACTCGGGATTCTTTCAAATCCCCATTCACCCTAGCGACCAGGAGAAAACCACCTTTACATGCCCATATGGTACCTTCGCATACCGTAGGATGCCTTTTGGTTTATGTAATGCACCGGCGACATTTCAGAGATGCATGAATGCTGTATTTTCTGATCTTATTGAGGATGTTATGGAGGTGTTCATGGATGATTTTTCTGTCCATGGGCCCTCCTTTCCCGTGTGTCTAATGAATTTGCGCCGAGTGTTGGACAGGTGTGTTGAGGCAAATCTTGTGCTGAATTGGGAGAAGTGCCACTTCATGGTCCAAGAGGGCATTGTGCTAGGCCACAAGATTTCAAGAAGAGGGATTGAGGTTGACCGAGCTAAGGTCGAAGTAATAGAGAAGCTGCCGCCTCCACGAAATGTTAAGGGAATCCGGAGTTTTCCGGGACATGCCGGGTTCTACAGGAGGTTCATCAAGGACTTCTCGAAGATTTCGAGGCCTTTAACCGAATTGCTTGCAAAGGATGTGCCATTTGAGTTCACCCATGAGTGCGGAGCTGCCTTTGAGACTTTGAAGAAGGCGTTGATTTCCCCGCCTATTATTCAGCCGCCGGATTGGGAAGCTCCCTTTGAGCTTATGTGCGATGCGAGCGATTTCGCCGTCGGGGCTGTCTTGGGCCAAAGGAAAGACAGAAAGCTGCACGCCATTTATTATGCGAGTCGGACTTTGGATGATGCACAAGTCAATTACTCCACCACTGAGAAGGAGTTACTCGCTATTGTCTTTGCCTTTGAGAAGTTTCGGTCTTACTTGGTCGGGTCGAAGGTGATTGTGTACACCGACCATGCTGCCTTGAGGTATCTCCTATCCAAGAAGGATGCCAAGCCGAGGTTGATCAGATGGATTCTCTTGCTGCAAGAGATTGACTTGGAGATCAGAGATAGGAAGGGTACAGAGAATGGAGTGGCCGACCACTTATCTCGGATTGAGCGACATGAGGAAGTTCCTATCGATGACTGTCTCCGAGATGATTGTGTTATGGCAGTCCAGGTGAAGGAAAGAGACCCGTGGTATGCTGATTTTGTGAACTTCATTGTTAGCGGGTACATTCCTCACGAGCTGGATTACAACGGGAAGAAGAGGTTCTTCAGAGACATCAAAGATTATTTTTGGGAAGAACCTTATCTCTTCAAGAGAGGCAAGGATGGCCTCTTTAGGAGATGTGTGCCCGAGGAGGAAGTCCGGAGTGTGATCCATCATTGTCACTCTTCGGACTATGCTGGTCATTTTGGAGCATCGAAAACCTCAGCTAAAATTCTTCAAGCCGGGTTTTATTGGAGGGCGCTTTGCGATTTGGGCGCAAGTGTCAGTTTGCTACCTCTCTCCATATTTA
>NW_010964912.1:213022-215574 GCF_000463585.1 Tarenaya hassleriana
TTAAGTCCGATTTTTCGGACTTTTTGAAGGGAGCTCGATTTGGAACGAAACAGGAGGCGATTTTCTCTCATCCAGAAGACCTAGGGCCGAAATCTTGAAGGAGAAACACGGAGTTTGCTTTGGTTTGAAGATTGAAGATCATATTGAGCATCTCTTTCCCTTTCTCTCTTTATGCTTCATCTTGTTGATTTGGTGTTCTTGAACATGGTTTGTGAGTAGTTTTCTTGTTGTGGGATGAGGGATTAGCCCTCATGTAAGGATGCTTGTATTCACTTTGGACCCAAGATTATGCTTTGTTTATGCTTTCAAATCTTTGCTTTGAATGGAATTTGTGTTCTTCAAGTTCATCTCTCTTGAATGAATGTTTAGGGAAACCTAGGATTTGTTGAATTGAGTTATGCAATTGCTTGGATTTTGATTGCTAGAGTTTGATGAATGGTGTTTAATGATTCTCCCTTGATGAAAATCATATGGGTAGAAATTAGATTTGAGAATTTCATGGAAACATGGATTCTTGATTCTTGATGCATTCATTGAAATGGATTGAGATTTAATGCGAAGAAATTCGATTCAATCCAATCTAGGATCGTGACAAGGGAACTTAATGCATTCGGGAATTCTCTCCAAGCCACGAAAGTGGATAGAGCGCTCTCTTGGATAGCGGGTTTTCGGGTCGAAAGAACCGAACCCGACCTTAGTCTTCGAATCCCTCACCTTAGAACGAGCATGATTTAGGTCCATAATTCCTTACGGCATCCTTGCATGATCGGTGAATTCCGATTCCCGCAACCGTTTCCAATCGATTATCTCCTCTTGAACATTGCTTGCTTTGATTTTACGTTTTCATATTTAATTTTCCGCACTTTCAAAACCCACAAAACAATTATCCAATTTTATTTTTACCATTTTCCTAGTTTTAGTCGATTCCTAGCTTAACCGCTAAAGTCCTTGTGTTCGACCCCGGTACTACGACATCCGTATACTTGCGGATTAGTTGTGTGTCGGGTATAAATTTAAAGCTCGTCACGCAAGTGATCATCCGCCGGACCAAATTCCTGGTCAGCCGGACCGGGGTTACTTATTTTTTTTTTGAAATTCTTCTCCCAGTCCGCGCGTCCGGCGGACCAGTCCCTTTTTTTTCCTTTTCTTCATTCTTTCTCGGTCCTTTCCGCACGTGACGATCCTCGTGCCTCTCCCCGACATTGTACCATCACTTTTGGTGATTTCGTGATATCTCTATTTAATTATTCATTTTTAAATAATTAAATATTCGAATCGGGTTTTGGGGTATTACACTATGAGTAGCTCAACTAATTCTTTTATGTTATCTTAGACCGTATAGTCCCATACCTATACAGCCCTCGGATCTCTCTCATTCCGGTGTGTTCGATTCATCCCTGTACCCCCTACCCGGAAGCTCGTCAGGAGCCGCCCCTTGTCCGTGCCTCTGCACCGGCGATCACTCCCCGCCCTCCTACGGTACTCTGGGTTGTCACACTGGGTGTGCCGTATTATCTTGGTAAGGCAAGATGGAGAAATGGTGGTTCTTATAGCTTGAAAGTAGATGTTTGATCTAAGTGTGGTTTCGAAAATCCCTTATTTAAGTAATGCTAAGCGTGTACCTTCCATTACTAGAGCGCCTGTCAAGGCATCGATCTTCCTAACCCGGGTCATGCCAAAGCTGAGTATGCCGGATTATCTTTGTGAGGTAGGTGGGAAATCGTGGTTCCCACAGCTTGAATATGGTTTACCTTAGGTTAAGTTGTCAAGTTTGACTTGAGACTTAACGGTACAGATGAGACGAGTATGCAATGATATTCGATATCATAGTCTCATAAACGATCTAAGAGTCACATTGGATGTGATTGACATTAGATGTCTACCTAAATAGCGTAAGGCTGAGTGTAACAACTCATTCTTATGTGAAATACGGATCTTAGTCCCATATAGAAAATTATTATAGGGTTATTTTTCTGTATGGTCATTGGTTGATGATGGACTAGCTGGTAGTAGATCATGGATATGTTGACATTGATTGATGATGGACTAGCTGGTAGTAGATCATTGATAGAATCTGCATTTTTGTTTTGTTCGTTCTGTTTTGTCTCTTTTTGTAGGACATGGCGTCAACCGGTAGCGTACCGAGTTTGACAATGCGATCTATCCTTGAGAAGGATAAATTGACTGGGACGAATTTCTTAGACTGGTATTGTAACTTGAGAATAGTTCTCAAACACGATAAGAAGTCGTACGTCCTGGAAGGGGCTCTACCACCAGAGCCTGCGGCTAATGCCACGAGAGCCGTTAGGGATGCTTGGTTGAAGCATCTGACTGACGACAATGAGATCTCCTGTCTCATGTTGGGAAGCATGGCCCCGAATCTGCAGAGGCAGTTTGAGGGGAAGAGCGTGTTTGTTATGATCAATCAGCTCAAGAACATGTTTGAGGAGCTAGCGCGTACTGAAAAGTACAAGACGCTGAAAGCTCTAGTGAAGACGGAGATGCCGAGAGGTAGCTCTGTCAACACCCACGTCCTCAACATGAGAGCTCAT
>NW_010964912.1:215724-216747 GCF_000463585.1 Tarenaya hassleriana
ATCCCAATACTGTGCTTGCTATTGAGAAAAACTCCAGCAAGAAGCGGCGGGGTAAAGCCAAGAAAAAGGCGGCGAAGAAGGCAAAAGTTGCCTCTACGTCTAAGTCTAAGCCCGATAAGGGTGACTGTCATTACTGCAAAGTGTCTGGACACTGGAAGCGTAATTGTCACCTTTACTTGGAGGATTTGTAGGACAAGAAGCTTGGTGAAACTTCTGCCTCAGGTATCCACGTTATAGAGGCTAACATCTGTACTATATCTTCGTGGGTATTAGATACCGGCAGTGCCTCACACATTTGTGGAAATGTGCAGGGACTAAGAAGAAGTAGGATGCTAGCTAAGGGAGAAGCGGATCTATGCGTCGGAAATGGAGCAAGAGTTGCTGCATTGTGTGTTGGAGTTTATGATTTGCATCTGTCCTCTGGACTTGTTTTAGAACTTAGTAATTGTTACTATGTGCCTGCGATTAGCAGAAACATTATTTCTTTTTCATATCTGGATTTGGATGGTTTTCGATTTGTTATTGAGAACTCGAGTTTGATGATTTATCGAGACGATGTTTACTATGGTAATGGTTATCTAGTGAATGGTTTATACGTCTTGAATGATCACCCTTCGAACTCGACGCCATCCATCTATAACGTGAGTACTAAACGGTTTAAGCCGAACGACTTAAACCCGATCTTCCTCTGGCATTGTCGTCTAGGCCATATAAACGAGAAACGCATACAGAAGCTTCATTCTGAAGGTCTTCTGGATTCATTTGACTTTGAGTCTCTTGAATCTTGCGAGTCTTGTTTGATGGAAAAGATGACAAAGCATCCTTTCAAGGGGAAAGGACAGAGAGCGACAGAGTTATTGGATCTGATACATAGTGATGTATGCGGACCAATGAGCTGTCCAGCTAGAGGAGGTTATCTATATTTCGTTACGTTCACTGATGATTTCAGTCGATACAGTTATGTCTATTTGATGAGACATAAGTCTGAAACACTTGAAATGTTCAAAGCTTTCAGAAACGAAG
>NW_010964912.1:217142-217890 GCF_000463585.1 Tarenaya hassleriana
TAGGAATGCAACTTTTATGGAGCGAGAGTTCGTCTCCAAGTCAGTGGAAGTAGGATCGAACTTGAGGAAGTTCGAGCGCAACAAGTAGACGCTGAGCCGAGTGAACAAGTTGAAGACATTCAACTTGTTTCACTGCCGGTTGTGACTCAACCTTCAACGAGTGAACCTCGGAGATAAGGCAGGATTCGCCAAGAGCCTGTGAGATACGGATTTCTCGTGACTGGGAATGAGGAACTCATGTTATTAGAACATGACGAGCCTACCACATACCCAGAGGCTATGGCGAATCCGGATTCCGAGAAATGGCGCGAGGCTATGAAGTCCGAGATGCAATCCATGTCAGACAACCAAGTATGGACTCTGGTTGATGCATCTGAAGGGATAAAACCCATCGGATGCAAGTGGATCTTCAAGAAGAAGACCGACATGGATGGCAACGTGCACACGTATAAGGCACGACTTGTGGCGAAAGGATTCCGTCAATTCATGGTATTGATTATGATGAGACCATTTCGCCCGTAGTTATGCCGAAGTCCATCAGGATCCTACTTGCCATAGCCGCATATTACGACTATGAGATATGGCAAATAGATGTCAAGACCGCGTTCCTTAACGGGAACTTGACCGAGGATGTGTACATGACACAACCCGAAGGTTTTGTCGATCCAAGGAGAGGAACCCGAGAATGGTGTGCAAGCTTCAGAGGTCCATTTACGGACTGAAGCAGGCTTCGAGGAGCTGGAACCTT
>NW_010964912.1:218556-218780 GCF_000463585.1 Tarenaya hassleriana
CTGGATCGCCGTCAAGAACATCCTTAAGTACTTGAGAAGGACTAAGGATGTATTCTTGGTATACGGTGGGTCGGAAGACGAGCACGCTGTAAAGGGTTACACCGATACTAGTTTTCAGTCAGACCCGGATGACTACAGATCGCAGTCTGGCTATGTTTTCTGTTTGAACGGAGGCGCTGTTAGCTGGAAGAGTTCCAAGCAGGCGACCGTTGCAGATTCTACTA
>NW_010964912.1:219978-228202 GCF_000463585.1 Tarenaya hassleriana
TATAGACGAACGTCGTCTATTTCAGACAGTCGAACTCAGTGAACGAGAAAGCAGTCGAATCAGATAAGGTGGCTTGTCCATGCCTTATATTCGACTTATGATATCGTGATACAAAAGGATCATCAACCGGAATCATCACTGGCGTTCGTAAGATCACGAACAAACTCTATTCAAAATAGGTAGTCATAGTGTCTTGCTAGAGACCGCCTATGACTTGTATATCCGGAATAGAGATTTCGGGTTATACTGCTATATCGGATAAGCCTACAGGGTCACACACACAGGAAAGGACGAATGTGCGAGAAGAGACGAGAAAATCTCGGTGGAGAAGAGGCCAGACCGACCGGTCTAGAAAGTCTAGACCGATCGGTCCAGCCAACCCAGACCGATCAGTCCAGACACGTGGACCGGTCGGTCCGGAGATAACGTGTGACAGTCACACGGTCTGGAAAGTGTTCCAGACCGATCGGTCTGGACCTATGGACCGATCGGTCCAGACATAAAAAAGCTCCAGACCGATCGGTCCAGGCTTGGACCGATCGGTCCAGACGTCAGAATTTCCTAAACTCGCTCTAATTAGGGTTTTAAGTGGGATAAACTTGGGTGAACGCCTCCGAATTCTCTTGCCACGATTTTCAGACCCTATTGAGAGGTTTTGAGAGTAAAAACCTAAGAGAAAGATCCCTGAAACCTTGCGCAAAGAAGAAAGTGTTCTTCAGTCCTAGCAGACAAGTTCCAACCATTGGAATCCTTTCCGCCATATGGATACGTGTAGAGGGCAAGGTATTCTTCCTGCCTACAGTGATCGGACGAACACATCAATTGATACAGGCCCCGGATCGATTGAGGTAAGCGTTCTAACGTTTCTACAAGATCATGCATGATAGGTTTTAGGGTTTCATCAAAAATTTTGTTTTACATCCGCTGCGCAAACCCTAGAACTGATCTCTTAGGAATTATATTCGCTCTTGAGATCCCAGGAAAACCCAACAATTATTAACTTCATAACTTCCATAAAATATGTCCAACAAAATCTTTCTTTGTATCATTAGAAAGCTTTTTCTAATAGCTACGCATACACACTATAATCGCGCATATCTAATATATGAGCACATTTAGACAACACATTGACGGAATCCCTACATATTGATAAAAATCGATATATATATCTCGATGGATAATCCGATGATCTGAAAATCGACCCAAACTACTATGCATTATCCGGTAGATGATATGATAAGTTAAAAGTCAACTCTAATTGCTAGCCATCACCATATGGTCAACAATTCGAGGCAAATAACCAGCCATGACCGATGAGTTGGTCGATTGTTGACTGATAATATTATTAACTTCATAACTTCTAGAAAACATGTCAAAATAAATCTTTCTTTACATCATTAGAAAGCTTTTTCTAATATCTATGCATAGACACCATAATCGCGCAGATCTAATATATGAGCAAAACGTTATGAGCATATTGAGACAACACATGGACCGAATCCCTACATATCGATAGAAATCGGTATATATCTCTCGGTAAATAATCCGATGGTCTGAAAATCGATCCAAATTACTAAGCATAGTCCGATAGATGATCTGTAACTCAGAAGTCAACTAAAATTCTAACCATCGCCAAATGGTCAACAATTCGTGGCAAATAATCAGACATGCCCGATGAGTTGATCGATTGTTGACTGATCATATTATTAACTTCATAACTTCCATAAAACATGTCAAAATAAATCTTTCTTTATATCATTAGAAAGCTTTTTCTAATATCTATGCATAGACACCATAATCGCGCAGATCTAATATATGAGAAAAAAGTTATGAGCATATTTAGACAACACATTGACGGAATCCCTATATATCGATAAAAAACGGTATATTTCTCTCGGTGGATAATATGATGATCTGAAAATTGATCCAAACTACTATGCAACATCCGATAGATGATCTGATAAGTTAGAAGTCAACTCGAATTGTTAGCCATCACCATATGGTAACCAATTCGAGGCAAATAACCAGCCATGACCGATGAGTTGGTCGATTGTTGACTGATAATATTATTAACTTCATAACTTCTAGAAAACATGTCAAAATAAATCTTTCTTTATATTATTAGAAAGCTTTTTCTAATATCTATGCATAGACACCATAATCGCGCAAATCTAATATATGAACAAAACGTTATGTGAGACAACACATGGACTGAATCCCTACATATCGATAAAAATCGATATATATCTCTCGGTGGATAATCCGATGATCTGAAAATCGATCCAAATTACTAAACATCGTCCGGTAGATGATCTGTAACTCAGAAGTCAACTCGAATTTTGGCCATCACCAAATGGGTAACAATTTGAGCCAAATAACCATCCATGCCCGATGAATTGGTCGATTGTTGACAGATCATATTATTAACTTCATAACTTCAACAAAACGTGTCCAAAAAAATGATTCTTGTTACCATTAGAAAGCCTTTTCTAATAGGTACGCATAGACACCATAATCGCGCAGATCTAATATATGAGCATATTTAGACAACATTGACGGAATCCCTACATATCGAAAAAAATCGGTATATATCTCTCGGTGGATAATCCGATGATCAGAAAATCGACCCAAACTACTATGCATCATCCAGCAGATGATATGATAAGTAGAAGTCAACTCGAATTGCTAGCCATCACCATATGGTCAACAATTCGAGGCAAATAACCAGCCGTTTCTGATGAGTTGGTCGATTGTTGACTGATCATATTATTAACTTCATAACTTCCACAAAACGTGTCTAAAAAATTCTTTCTTAATACTATTAGGAAGCATTTTCTAATAGCTACGCATAGACACCATGATCGCGCAGATCTAATATATGCGCAAAAAGTTATGAGTATATTTAGACAACACATTGACCGAGTGACTACATATCGATAAAAATCGGCATCAATCTCTCCATGGATAAATTGATAATCTTAAAATCGACCCAAATTACTATGCACCATGCGACACGTTATCCAACGATTTAGAATTGGAGTCGAATCGCTAGTTATCTCCATACGGTCAACAATTCGAGCCAAATAAGGAGCCATGCCCAATGAGTTGGTCATTGTTGACTGATAATATTTTTAACTTAATAACTTCCAGAAAACATGTGAAAATAAATCTTTCTTTATATCATTAGAAAGCTTTTTCTAATATCTATACATAGACACCATAATCGCGCAGATCTAATATATGAGCAAAACGTAATGAGCATATTGAGATAACACATTGACGGAATCCCTATATATCGATAAAAAACGGTATATTTCTCTCGGTGGATAATATGATGATCTGAAAATTGACCCAAACTACTATGCAACATCCGATAGATGATCTGATAAGTTAGAAGTCAACTCGAATTTTTAGCCATCAGCATATGGTCAACAATTCGAGGCAAACAACCAGCCATGACCGATGAGTTGGTTGATTGTTGACTGATAATATTATTAACTTCATAACTTCTAGAAAACATGTCAAAATAAATCTTTTTTTAAATTATTAGAAAGCTTTTTCTAATATCTATGCATAGACACCATAATCGCGCAGATCTAATATATGAACAAAACGTTATGTGAGACAACACATGGACTGAATCCCTACATATCGATAAAAATCGATATATATCTCTCTGTGGATAATCCGATGATCTGAAAATCGATCCAAATTACTAAACATCGTCCGGTAGATGATCTGTAACTCAGAAGTGAACTCGAATTTTGGCCATCACCAAATGGGTAACAATTTGAGCCAAATAACCATCCATGCCCGATGAATTGGTCGATTGTTGACAGATCATATTATTAACTTCATAACTTCAACAAAACGTGTCCAAAAAAATGATTCTTGATACCATTAGAAAGTTTTTTCTAATAGGTACGCATAGACACCATAATCGCGCAGATCTAATATATGAGCATATTTAGACAACATTGACGGAATCCCTACATATCGAAAAAAATCGGTATATATCTCTCGTTGGATAATCCGATGATCAGAAAATCGACCCAAACTACTATGCATCATCCAGTAGATGATCTGATAAGTAGAAGTCAACTCGAATTGCTAGCCATCACCATATGGTCAACAATTCGAGGCAAATAACCAGCCGTTTCTGATGAGTTGGTCGATTGTTGACTGATCATATTATTAACTTCATAACTTCCACAAAACGTGTCTAAAAAATTCTTTCTTGATACCATTAGGAAGCATTTTCTAATAGCTACGCATAGACACCATGATCGCGTAGATCTAATATATGCGCAAAAAGTTATGAGTATATTTAGACAACACATTGACCGAGTGACTACATATCGACAAAAATCGGCATCAATCTCTCCATGGATAAATTGATAATCTTAAAATCGACCCAAATTACTATGCACCATGCGACACGTTATCCAATGATTTAGAATTCGAGTCGAATCGCTAGTTATCTCCATACGGTCAACAATTCGAGCCAAATAAGGAGCCATGCCCAATGAGTTGGTCATTGTTGACTGATAATATTTTTAACTTAATAACTTCCAGAAAACATGTGAAAATAAATCTTTCTTTATATCATTAGAAAGCTTTTTCTAATATCTATACATAGACACCATAATCGCGCAGATCTAATATATGAGCAAAACGTTATGAGCATATTGAGATAACACATTGACGGAATCCCTACATATCGATAAAAATAGGTATATATCTCTCGGTGGATAATCCGATGATCAGAAAATCGATCCAAACTACTATGCATCATCCAGTAGATGATCTGATAAGTTAGAAGTCAACTCGAATCGCTAGTTATCTCCATACGGTCAACAATTCGAGGCAAACAACCAGCCATGCCCGATGAGTTGGTCGGTTGTTAACTGATAATATTATTAACTTCATAACTTCCAGAAAACATGTCAAAATAAATCTTTCTTTATATCATTAGAAAGCTTTTTCTAATATCTATGCATAGACACCATAGTTGCGCAGATCTAATATATGAGCAAAATGTTATGAGCATATTGAGACAACACATGGACCGAATCCCTACATATCGATAAAAATCGGTATATATCTCTCGGTAAGCATCGTCTGGTAGATGATCTGTAACTTAGAAGTCAACTGGAATTCTAGTCATCGCTAAATGATCAACAATTTGAGCCAAATAACCATCCATGCCCGATGAGTTCGTCGGTTGTTTACTGATCATATTATTAACTTCATAACTTCCATAAAACATGTCCAAAAAAATCTTTCTTTGTATGATTAGAAAGCTTTTTCTAATAGCTACGCATAGACATTATAATCGCACATATCTGTTATATGAGCAAAACGTTATGAGCATATTTAGATAACACATTGACGGAATCCCTATATATCGATAAAAAACGTTATATATCTCTCGGTGGATAATCCGATGATCCGAAAATCGACCCAAACTACTATGCATCATCCGGTAGATGATCTTTAACTCAGAAGTCAACTCGAACTCTAGCCACAGCCATATGGTCAACAATTCGAGGCAAATAATCAGCCATGCCCGATCAGTTAGTCGATTGTTGACTGATCATATTATAAGCTTCATAACTTCCAGAAAACATGTCAAAATAAATCTTTCTTTATATCATTAGAAAGTTTTCTAATAGCTACGCATAGACACTATAATCGCATAGATTTAATATATGAGCAAAAAGTTATGAGCATGTTTAGACAACATTGACGGAATCCCTACATATTGATAAAAATCGGTATATATCTCTCGGTGGATAATCCGATGACCTGAAAATCGACCCAAATTACTATGCATCATCTGATAGATGATCTGATAACTCAGAAGTCAACTCGAATTTCTAGCCATCGTCACATGGTCAAGAATTCGAGGCAAATAACCAACCATGTCCGATGAGTTGGTCGATTGTTGACTGATCATATTATTAACTTCATAACTTCCACAAAACGTGTCCGAAAAAATCTTTCTTTATACTATTAGAAAGCCTTTTCTAATAGCTACGCATATACACCATAATCGCATACATCTAATATATGAGCAAAAAGTTATGAACATATATAGACAACGTTGACAGAATCCCTACATATCGATAAAAATCGGTATATATCTCTAGGTGGATAATACGATGATTTGAAAATCGACCCAAACTACTATGCATCATCCGGTAGATGATCTGATAACTTAGAAGTCAATGCGAATTGCTAGCAATCGCCATATGGTCAACAATTCGAGGCAAACAATCAGTCATGCCCGATGAGTTGGTCGATTGTTGACTGATAATATTATTAACTTCATAACTTCCAGAAAACATATAAAAATAAATCTTTCTTTATATCATTAGAAAGCTTTTTCTAATATCTACGCATAGACACAATAATCGTGCAGATCTAATATATGTGAAAACGTTATGAGCATATTGAGACAACACATGGACCGAATCCCTACATATCGATAAAAATCGATATATATCTCTCGCTGGATAACCCGATGATCTGAAAATCGATCCAAATTATTAAGCATCGTCCGATAGATGATCTGTAACTCAGAAGTCAACTCAATTCTAGCCATTGCCAAATGGTCAACAATTTGAGCCAAATAACCATCCATGTCCGATGAGCTCATCGATTATTGACTGATCATATTATTAACTTCATAACTTCCATAAAATATGTCCAACAAAATCTTTCTTTGTATCATTAGAAAGCTTTTTCTAATAGCTACGCATAGACACTATAATCGCGCATATCTAATATATGAGCAAAACGTTATGAGCACATTTAGACAACACATTGACGGAATCCCTACATATTGATAAAAATCGATATATATCTCTCGATGGATAATCCGATGAACTTAAAATCGATCCAAACTACTATGCATTATCCGATAGATGATATGATAAGTTAGAAGTCAACTCTAATTGCTAGTCATCACCATATGGTCAACAATTCGAGGCAAATAACCAGCCATGACCAATGAGTTGGTCGATTGTTGACTGATAATATTATTAACTTCATAACTTTCAGAAAACATGTCAAAATAAATATTTCTTTATATCATTAGAAAGCTTTTTCTAATATCTATGCATAGACACCATAATCGCGCAGATCTAATATATGAGCAAAACGTTATGAGCATATTGAGACAACACATGGACCGAAACCCTACATATCGATAAAAATCGGTATATATCTCTCGGTGGATAATCCGATGGTCTGCAAATCGATCCAAATCACTAAGCATCGTCCGATAGATGATCTGTAACTCAGAAGTAAACTCGAATTTTAACCATTGCCAAATGGTCAACAATTCGAGGCAAATAATCAGACATGCCCGATGAGTTGGTCGATTGTTGACTGATCATATTATTAACTTCATAACTTCCATAAAACATGTCAAAATAAATCTTTCTTTATACCATTAGAAAGCTTTTTCAAATAGCTACGCATAGACACTATAATCGCGCAGATCTAATATATGAACAAAAAGTTATGAGCATATTTAGACAACACATTAATCGAATACCTACATATTGATAAAAATCGATATATATCTCTCGGTGGATAATCCGATGATCTGAAAATCGACCCAAACTACTATGCATTATCCAGTAGATGATATGATAAGTTAGAAGTCAACTCTAATTGCTAGCCAACACCATATGGTCAACAATTCGAAGAAAATAACCAGCCATGACCGATGAGTTGGTCGATTGTTGACTGATCATATTATTAACTTCATAACTTCCATAAAACATGTCAAAATAAATCTTTCTTTATATCATTAGAAAGTTTTTTCTAATATCTATGCATAGACACCATAGTTGCGCAGATCTAATATATGAACAAAATGTTATGAGCATATTGAGACAACACATGGACCGAATGCCTACATATCGATAAAAATCGGTATATATCTCTCGGTAAGCATCGTCCGGTAGATGATCTGTAACTCAGAAGTCAACTGGAATTCTAGTCATCGCTAAATGATCAACAATTTGAGCTAAATAACCATCCATGCCCGATGAGTTCGTCGGTTGTTTACTGATCATATTATTAACTTCATAACTTCCATAAAACATGTCCAAAAAATATTCTTGATACCATTAGAAAGCTTTTTCTAATAGGTACGCATAGACACCATAATCGCGCAGATCTAATATATGAGCAAAAAGTTATGAGCATA
>NW_010964912.1:232413-234771 GCF_000463585.1 Tarenaya hassleriana
CTCAAGGATATTGTCTCCTTCCCAATCACCCTCTTCTTAGTTAAGATATCTTTCAAAAATTTTGCATAAGAAGGGATCTGGAGTATCGTCTCATAGAAAGGCATCTTAACCTCTAACTTTCGAAGCATATCAACAAATCTAGACAACTGTGTATCCTCAGCATGCTTCTTCAATCGAGAAGGGAAAGGAACGGGTGGTACATAAGGTGGGGGAGCTACATAAGGCGGTTCGGCTTCCTCTACATGCACCTTAGGTGTCTCGTGAGCTACAGCTTTCCCTTTCTAGCGGTGTATCTGGACTTCATCCTTTTTTCTGTGGTCAGAGGGACTGTATCATGCAGGTTCTCTCCATTTATAAGCTGAATAGCATTGACATGCTCTCGTGGATTCGGTTCGGGCTTTCCAGGAAATGTGCCCTGTTGTCTAGAGGGTTGTGATGCAAGCTCTGCAATCTGCATGTCCACATGCTTCAGATGAGCCTCAACTCCATCTAATCTCCTCTCAAAAGTGTCTTGCCTTGCCCTTATGCTCTGTACCTCGGTTTTCAGCTCCGTAAATGATGTCTTCTGATCGGCCATCAGTTGGACAATCATCGTCTTGATGTCCGCTTCATCGTTCTTTGCAAGTTGAGGCGCTCGGTAACCCTGATCCTGCTGCCCGTACCCAGGATTCTGTTGCGCGGATCCCTGATTCTGCCCCTGAAAACGTGACTGAGTGAAGTCTGGGGGATTCTGAAGGATTCTGGAAACGCCCTGCTGCTGCGCATTCAATGTTCCGCTCGGGTTTCCGTAGGAGAAACCAGGATGATTCCTAGGCGCATTGGGGTTGTAGAGATTGGAAGGATTCTGGTACTGATTCCTTCCAATGTAGTTGACGTCATCAACCGGTCCTTCCTTCGATGTGGTCTGATCAACCAGAAACATTCCAGGCTGGACTTTGTGCGGGATAGATGTATTCTTGAGTCCCATATGTTGTTTGATCGCCGATAAATCAGACATGACTGCTTTCAAAGCAGCGGACTCACCTAATTCTACCGTTCCTGTAGAGCGTTTGATGTTATCTCCTGACATCCCTCTTGCTTTAGCCATCTTCGCAATCTGCATCTCTAGGGTGTCAAAGGGAATGTCGTATACACTCCCTCCACAAGCTGCATCTATCCATGCTCTAGTATCGTCTCTCAGTCCGTGGATGAACGTGGAAAGCAACAGTCGCTTATCCATGCCCTGGTGTGGACAAAGGCGCTGATAGCCTTTGAATCTCTCCCATGCATCGTATAGACTCTCGTCACTCTCCTGAGTGAAGCTATGTATAGCTCTCTGTGCGGCTCGGGTCTTCTCTGGGGAGTAGTATCTCGCCATGAACTGCTCCTCTAGCTCCTCCCATGTCATAATCGAGTTCGGCTCAAGGGTGTAGAGACAATCTCTCGCCCGGTCCATCAGTGAAAAAGGAAAGGCCTCCAAGTATACATCCTCAATCGTCATGCCTCGTGCCTTTCTGACTGATCTGCACAGCATCTTGAACTGAGTCAAGTGAGCAATGGGATCCTCTGTAGGCCGTCCTCTGAAACTCGCCTGACTAAACATCGTGATGCACTGTGGCGGTAGCTCAAAACTATCAATGGGCGGTCTGTTGATGCATGATAGGAGTTGGGTGTGCTTCGGTGCAATGTAAGAACCCAAAGTCTCCTCTGCAACGTAGGTAGCTTCGCCCTCGGTTTGCTGATCATAAAGCGGATTCATGTGCTCTTGATTCTCTTGATGCTCCTCATCATGAACCGCATGGTCGTGCGAACTATTTGACCTCGACATAGCTTCTCTTCTCTGCTGATTTCGGATGTCTCTCAAGGTACGCTCAATCTCTGGATCGTAGACTAAGTCTTCTCTCCGAGTAGAGCTCCGTGTCATGCACTAGAATCCTGCAAATCGCAAGGAAAAAGAAGAACTCGAAACCAAGTGAAGCCGCAAAAACCAAAGAAAGAAAAAGAAAAAGAAAAAGAAAAAGTAAACAAGCTAAGATCTAGAATCAATAAAGCCCTAGAAATAGGCTAACCAGTCCCCGGCAACGGCGCCAAAAACTTGATACGTGTGTACCAAGTCTAAAATCTATAACCCGATTCACAACTCACCGCAAGGATACGGATCGTCGTAACACGGGGTCGAACACAAGGACCGGTTGCTAAATCCAAATCTAAATCGAAAAGAGATCAAAGCAAGCAAGCAAGTGATGATGGAAGTAATTGGAATCTATAGAAAACGAAATAAGAAAGCAATATAAACGAGTAACCTATCAAACAAGGATGACTACTACCTGGATCCGATCTCTTTCGTGGCAAATCATGCTGTAAAATCGCAGCGCTCAC
>NW_010964912.1:234786-237036 GCF_000463585.1 Tarenaya hassleriana
TAGCTATTAGAAAAGCTTTCTAATGATATAAAGAAAGATTTATTTTGACATGTTTTCTGGAAGTTATGAAGCTTATAATATGATCAATCAATAATCGACTAACTGATTGGGCGTGGTTGATTATTTACCTCGAATTGTTAACCATATGGCGGTGACTAGAATTCGAGTTGACTTCTGAGTTACAGATCATCTACCGGATGATGCAAAGTAGTTTGGGTCGATTTTCAGATCATCGAATTATCCACCGAGACATATATAACGTTTTTTATCGATATGTAGGGATTCCGTCAATGTGTTGTCTAAATATGCTCATAACTTTTTGCTCATATAATAGATATGCGCGATTATAGTGTCTATGCGTAGCTATTAGAAAACGCTTTCTAATCATACAAAGAAAGATTTTGTTGGACATGTTTTATGGAAGTTATGAAGTTAATAATATGATCAGTAAACAATCGACGAGTTCATCGGGCATGGATGGTTATTTGGCTCAAATTGTTGACCATTTGGCGATGGCTAGAATTCGAGTTGACTTCTGAGTGACAGATCAACTAACGGACGTACGATGCTTAGTAATTTGGATCAGATCATCGAATTATCCACTGAGGGATATATACCGATTTTTATCGATATGTAAGGATTCTGTCCATGTGCTGTCTCAATATGCTCATAACATTTTGCTCATATATTAGATCTACGCAATTATGGTGTCTATACATAGATATTAGAAAAAGCTTTCTAATGATATAAAGAAAGATTTATTTTGACATGTTTTCTAGAAGTTATGAAGTTAATAATATTATCAGTCAAAAACCGACCAACTCATCGGGCATGGCTGGTTATTTGCCTCGAATTGTTGACTGTATGGAGATAACTAGCAATTCGAATTGACTTCTAACTTATCAGATCATCTACCGGATGATGCATAGTAGTTTGGATCGATTTTCAGATCATCGGATTATCCACCGAGAGATATATACCGATTTTTATCGATATGTAGGGATTCCGTCAATGTGTTGTCTAAATCATCTCCGAAACCTGTAACTCTGCAAAACTAGAGCACAACCGGGTTTTGTATCCTAACACGCCTAGAATGCCTATGAATGCATGTGATTATCCTATAAAACCTAGACAAACTCTCATCAAAATATAGAGAAGAGTAGGAGTTATCAATAATCCGATGATCTGAAAATCGACCCAAACTACTATGCATCATCCGGTAGATGATCTTTAACTCAGAAGTCAACTCGAACTCTAGCCACAGCCATATGGTTAACAATTCGAGGCAAATAATCAGCCATGCCCGAACAGTTAGTCGATGGTTGCTTGATCATATTATAAGCTTCATAACTTCCAGAAAACATGTCAAAATAAATCTTTCTTTATATCATTAGAAAGCTTTTCTAATAGCTACGCATAGATACCATAATCGTGCAGATCTAAAATATAGCAAAAAGTTATGAGCATATTTAGACAACGCATTGACGGAATCCCTATATATCGATAAAAAACGTTATATATCTCTCGGTGGATAATCCGATGATCTGAAAATCGACCCAAACTACTATGCATCATCCGGTAGATGATCTTTAACTCAGAAGTCAACTCGAATTCTAGCCATCGCCAAATGGTCAACAATTTGAGCCAAATAACTATCCATGCCTGATGAGTTGGTCGATTGTTGACTGATCATATTATTAACTTCAAAATTTCCATAAAACATGTCAAAATAAATCTTTCTTTATATCATTAGAAAGCTTTTTCTAATAGCTACGCATAGACACTATAATCGCATAGATTTAATATATGAGCAAAAAGTTATGAGCATGTTTAGACAACATTGACGGAATCCCTACGTATCGATAAAAATCGGTATATATCTCTCGGTGGATAATCCGATGACCTGAAAATCGACCCAAATTACTATGCATCATCTGATAGATGATCTGATAACTCAGAAGTCAACTCGAATTTCTAGCCATCGTCACATGGTCAACAATTCGAGGCAAATAACCAACCATGTCCGATGAGTTGGTCGATTGTTGACTGATCATATTATTAACTTCATAACTTCCACAAAACGTGTCCGAAAAAATCTTTCTTTATACTATTAGAAAGCCTTTTCTAATAGCTACGCATAGACACCATAATTGCATACATCTAATATACGAGCAAAAAGTTATGAACATATATAGACAACGTTGACAGAATCCCTACATATCGATAAAAATCGGTATATATCTCTAGGTG
>NW_010964912.1:237300-239415 GCF_000463585.1 Tarenaya hassleriana
ATCTAATATATGAGCAAAACGTTATGAGCACATTTAGACAACACATTGACGGAATCCCTACATATTGATAAAAATCGATATATATCTCTCGCTGGATAACCCGATGATCTGAAAATCGATCCAAATTATTAAGTATCGTCCGATAGATGATCTGTAACTCAGAAGTCAACTCAATTCTAGCCATTGCCAAATGGTCAACAATTTGAGCCAAATAACCATCCATGTCCGATGAGCTCATCGATTGTTGACTGATCATATTATTAACTTCATAACTTCCATAAAATATGTCCAACAAAATTTTTCTTTGTATCATTAGAAAGCTTTTTCTAATAGCTACGCATAGACATTATAATCGCGCATATCTAATATATGAGCAAAACGTTATGAGCACATTTAGACAACACATTGACGGAATCCCTACATATCGATAAAAAATGTTATATATCTCTCGGTGGATAATCTGATGATCTGAAAATTGATTTAATTACTAAACATCGTCTGTTCGATGATCTGTAACTCAGAAGTCAACTCGAATTCTAGCCATTGCCAAATGGTCAACAATTTGAGCCAAATAACCATCCATTCCCGATGAGCTCGTCGATTGTTTACTGATCATATTATTAACTTCATAACTTCCATAAAACATGTCCAACAAAATCTTTCTTTGTATCATTAGAAAGCTTTTTCTAATAGCACGCATAGACACTATAATCGCGCATATCTATTATATGAACAAAACGTTATGAGCATATTTAGACAACACATTGACGGAATCCCTACATATCGATAAAAAACGTTATATATCTCTCGGTGGATAATCTGATGATCTGAAAATCGACCCAAACTACTATGCATCATCCGGTAGATGCTGTACCTCAGAAGTCAACTCGAATTCTACCCATCGCCAAATGGTCAACAATTTGAGCCAAATAACCATCCATGCCGGATGAGCTCGTCGATTGTTGACTGATCATATTATTAACTTCATAACTGCCATAAAACATATCCCACAAGATCTTTCTTTGTATCATTAGAAAGCTTTTTCTAATAGCTATACATAGACACTATAATCGCGCAGATCTAATATATGAGCAAAACGTTATGAGCATATTTAGATAACACATTGACGGAATCCCTACATATCGATAAAAATCGGTATATATCTCTCGGTGGATAATCCGATAATCTGAAAATCGATCCAAACTACTATGCATCATCCGGTAGATGATCTGATAAGTTAGAATCAACTCGAATCGCTAGTTATCTCCATACGGTCAACAATTCGCGGCAAATAACCAGCCATGCCCGATGAGTTGGTCGGTTGTTGACTGATAATATTATTAACTTGATAACTTCCACAAATCATGTCAAAATAAATCTTTCTTTATATCATTAGAAAGCTTTTTCTAATATCTATGCATAGACACCATAATTGCGCAGATCTAATATATGAGCAAAATGTTATGAGCATATTGAGACAACACATGCACCGAATCCCTACATATCGATAAAAATCGGTATATACCTCTCGGTCGATAATCCGATGATCTGAGAATCGATCCAAATTATTAAGCATCGTCCGGTAGATGATCTGTAACTCAGAAGTCAACTCGAATTCTAGCCATCGCCAAATTATCAACAATTTGAGCCAAATAACCATCCATGCCCGATGAGCTCGTCGATTGTTTACTGATCATATTATTAACTTCATAACTTCCATAAAATATGTCCAACAAAATCTTTCTTTGTATCATTAGAAAGCTTTTTCTAATAGTAGACACTATATTCGCGCATATTTATTATATGAGCAAAACGTTATGAGCATATTTAGACAACACATTGACGGAATCCCTACATATCGATAAAAAACGTTATATATCTCTCGGTGGATAATCCGATGATCTGAAAATCGACCCAAACTACTATGCATCATCCGATAGATGATATGTAACTCAGAAGTAAACTCGAATTCTACCCATCGCCAAATGGTCAACAATTTGAGCCAAATAACCATGCATGCCCGATGAGCTCGTCGATTGTTGACTGATCATATTATTAACTTCATAACATCCATAAAACATGTCAAAATAAATCTTTCTTTATATCATTAGAAAG
>NW_010964912.1:239562-251036 GCF_000463585.1 Tarenaya hassleriana
GAATCCCTACATATCGATAAAAATCGGTATATATCTCTCGGTGGATAATCCGATGATCTGAAAATCGATCCAAACTACTATGCATCATCCGGTAGATGATCTGATAAGTTAGAAGTCAATTCGAATTGCTAGTTATCTCCATACAGTCAACAATTCGAGGCAAATAACCAGCCATGCCCGATGAGTTGGTCGGTTTTTGACTGATAATATTATTAACTTCATAACTTCTAGAAAACATGTCAAAATAAATCTTTCTTTATATCATTAGAAAGCTTTTTCTAATATCTATGTATAGACACCATAATTGCGTAGATCTAATATATGAGCAAAATGTTATGAGCATATTGAGACAGCACATGGACAGAATCCTTACATATCGATAAAAATCGGTATATATCCCTCAGTGGATAATTCGATGATCTGATCCAAATTACTAAGCATCGTACGTCCGTTAGTTGATCTGTCACTCAGAAGTCAACTCGAATTCTAGCCATCGCCAAATGGTCAACAATTTGAGCCAAATAACCATCCATGCCCGATGAACTCGTCGATTGTTTACTGATCATATTATTAACTTCATAACTTCCATAAAACATGTCCAACAAAATCTTTCTTTGTATGATTAGAAAGCGTTTTCTAATAGCTACGCATAGACACTATAATCGCGCATATCTATTATATGAGCAAAAAGTTATGAGCATATTTAGACAACACATTGACGGAATCCCTACATATCGATAAAAAACGTTATATATGTCTCGGTGGATAATTCGATGATCTGAAAATCGACCCAAACTACTTTGCATCATCCGGTAGATGATCTGTAACTCAGAAGTCAACTCGAATTCTAGTCACCGCCATATGGTTAACAATTCGAGGTAAATAATCAACCACGCCCAATCAGTTAGTCGATTATTGACTGATCATATTATAAGCTTCATAACTTCCAGAAAACATGTCAAAATAAATCTTTCTTTATATCATTAGAAAACTTTTCTAATAGCTACGCTTAGATACCATAATCGTGCAGATCTAATATATATCAAAAAGGTTTGAGTATATTTAGACAACACATTGACCGAATCCCTACATATCGATAAAAATCGGTATATATCTCTCGGTGGATAATCCGATGACCTGAAAATCGACCCAAATTACTATGCATCATCTGATAGATGATCTGATAACTCAGAAGTCAACTCGAATTGCTAGCCATCGCCACATGGTCAACAATTCGAGGCAAATAACCAACCATGTCCGATGAGTTGGTCGATTGTTGACTGATCATATTATTAACTTCATAACTTCCACAAAACGTGTCCAAAAAAGTCTTTCTTTATACCATTAGAAAGCCTTTTCTAATAGGCTACGCATAGACACCATAATCACATACATCTATTATATGAGCAAAAAGTTATGAACATATATAGACAACGTTGACAGAATCCCTACATATCGATAAAAATCAGTATATATCTCTCGATGGATAATACGATGATTTGAAAATCGACCCAAACTACTATGTATCATGCGGTAGATGATCTGATAAGTTAGAAGTCAACTCGAATTGCAAGCAATCACCATATGGTCAACAATTCGAGGCAAACAATCAGCCATGCCCGATGAGTTGGTCGATTGTTGACTGATAATATTATTAACTTCATAACTTCCACAAACACATGTCAAAATAAATCTTTCTTTATATCATTAGAAAGCTTTTTCTAATATCTATGCATAGACACCATAATCGTGCAGATCTAATATATGAGCAAAACGTTATGAGCATATTGAGACAACACATGGACCGAATTCCTACATATCGATAAAAATCGATATATATCTCTCGCTGGATAACCCGATGATCTGAAAATCGATCCAAATTATTAAGCATCGTCCGTTAGATATCTGTAACTCAGAAGTCAACTCGAATTCTAGCCATCGTCAAATGGTCAACAATTTGAGCCAAATAACCATCCATGCCCGATGAGCTCATCGATTGTTGATTGATCATATTATTAACTTCATAACTTCCATAAAATATGTCCAACAAAATCTTTCTTTGTATCATTAGAAAGCTTTTTCTAATAGTTACGCATAGACACTATAATCGCGCAGATCTAATATATGAGCAAAACGTTATGAGCATATTTAGACAACACATTGACGGAATCCCTACATATTGATAGAAATCGAGATATATCTCTCGGTGGATAATTCGATGATCTGAAAATTGACCCAAACTGCTATGCATTATCAGGTAGATGATATGATAAGTTAGAAGTCAAGTCTAATTGCTAGCCATCACCACATGGTCAACAATTCGAGGCAAATAACCAGCCATGACCAATGAGTTGGTCGATTGTTGACTGATAATATTATTAACTTCATAACTTCCAGAAAACATATCAAAATAAATATTTCTTTATATTATTAGAAAGTTTTTTCTAATATCTATGCATAGACACCAAAATCGCGCATATCTAATATATGGACAAATTGTTATGACCATATTGAGACAACACATGGACCGAATCCCTACATATCGATAAAAATCGGTATATATCTCTCGGTGGATAATCCGATGATCTGAAAATCGATCCAAATTACTAGGCATCGTCCGATAGATGATCTGTAACTCAGAAGTCAACTCGGATTCTAGCCCTCGTCAAATGGTCAACAATTTGAGCCAAATAACCATCCATGCCCGATGAGCTCATCGATTGTTGACTGATCATATTATTAACTTCATAACTTTCATAAAACATGTCCAACAAATTCTTTCTTTGTATCATTAGAAAACATTTTCTAATAGCTACGCATAGACACTATAATCGCGCAGATCTTATATATGAACAAAATGTTATGAGCATATCGATAAAAATCAGTATATATCTCTCGGTCGATAATCCGATGATCTGAAAAATCGATCCAAATTATTAATCATCATCCGGTAGATGATCTGTAACTAAGAAGTCAACTCGAATTCTACCTATCGCCAAATGGTAAACAATTTAAGCCAAATAACCATCCATGCCTGATGAGCTCGTCGATTATTGATTGATCATATTATTACTTTATAACATCCATAAAACATGTCCAACAAAATCTTTCTTTATATGATTAGAAAGCTTTTTCTAATAGCTACGCATCGACACTATAATCGTGCAGTTCTAATGTATGAGCAAAACGTTATGAGCGTATTTAGACAATACATTGACAGAATCCCTACATATCGATAAAAATCGGTATATGTCTCAAGGTATATAATCCGATGATCATAAAATCGACCCAAACTACTATGCATCATCCGTAGATGATCTGATAAGTTAGAAGTCAACTCGAATTGCTAGCCACCGCCATATGGTCAACAATTCGAGGCAAATAATCAGCCATGCCCGATGAGTTGGTCGATTGTTGTTTGATCATATTATTAACTTCATAACTTCCAGAAAACATGTCAAAATAAATCTTTCTTTATATCATTAGAAAGCTTATTCTAATAGGTACCCATAGACACTATAATCGCGCAGATATAATATATGAGCAAAACATTATGAGCATATTTAGACAACACATTGACAGAATCCCTACATATCGATAAAAATCGGTATATATCTCTCGGTGGATAATCCGATGATCTGAAAATCGACCCAAACTATTATGCATCATCTGGTAGATGATCTGATAAGTTAGAAGTCAACTCGAATTGCTAGCCATCGCCATATGGTCAACAATTCGAGCCAAATAACCATCCATGCCCGATGAGTTGGTCAATTGTTGACTGATAATATTATTAACTTCATAACTTCCAGAAAACATGACAAAATAAATCTTTCTTAATATCATTAGAAAGCTTTTTCTAATATCTATGCATATACACCATAATCGCGCAGATCTAATAAATGAACAAAATGTTATGAGTATATTTAGACAACACATGGACCGAATCCCTACATATCGATAAAAATCGGTATATATCTCTCGGTGGATAATCCGATGATCTGAAAATCAATCCAAATTACTAAACATCATCCGGTAGATGATCTGTAACTCAGAAGTCAACTCGAATTCTAGCCATCGCCAAATGGTCAACAATTTGAGCGAAATAACCATCCATGCCCGATGAGCTCGTCGATTATTGACTAATCATATTATTAACTTCATAACTTCCATAAAACATGTCCAAAAAATTCTTTCTTTGTATCATTAGAAAGCATTTTCTAATAGATACGCATAGACAACATAATCGTGCAGATCTAATATATGAGCAAAAAGTTATGAACTGATTTAGACAACATTGACGAAATCCCTACATATCGATAAAAATCAATATATATCTCTCGGTGGATGATCCGATGATGTGAAAATCGATCCAAATTACTAAGCATCGTCCGGTAGATGATCTGTAATCCAGAAGTCAACTCGAATTTTAGACATCGCCAAATGGTCAACAATTTGAGCCAAATAACCATCCATTCCGGATGAGCTCGTCGATTGTTGACTGATCATATTATTAACTTCATAACTTCCATAAAACATGTCCAACAAAATCTTTCTTTGTATCATTTGAAAGCGTTTTCTAATAGCTACGTAGACACTATAATCGCGTAGATCTAATATATGAGCAAAAAGTTATGAGCATATTTAGACAATACATTGACGGAATCCCTACATATCGATAAAAATCGGTATATATCTCTCGCTGGATAACCTGATGATCTGAAAATCGATCCAAATTACTAAGCATCGTTCGTTAGATGATCTGTAACTCAGAACTCAACTCGAATTCTATCCATCGCCAAATGGTCAACAATTTGAGCCAAATAACTATCCATACCCGATGAGCTCATCGATTGTTGACTGATCATATTATTAACTTAATAGCTTTCATAAAACATGTCCAACAAAATCTTTCTTTGTATCATTAGAAAGCTTTTTCTAATAGCTACGCATAGACACTATAATCACAGGTCTAATATATGAGCAAAACGTTATGAGCATATTTAGACAACACATTGACGGAATCCCTACATATTGATAAAAATCGATATATATCTCTCGGTGGATCATCCGATGATCTGACAATCGACTCAAACTACTATGCATTATCCGGTAGATGATCTGATAAGTTAGAAGTCAACTCGAATTGCTAGCCATCACCATATGGTCAACAATTCGAGGCAAATAACTAGCCATGACCGATGAGTTGGTCGATTGTTGACTGATAATATTATTAACTTCATAACCTCCAGAAAACATGTCAAAATAAATCTTTCTTTATATTATTAGAAAGCTTTTTCTAATATCTATGCATAGACATCATAATCGCGTAGATCTAATATATGAACAAAACGTTATGAGCATATTGAGACAACACATGGACCAAATCCCTACATATCGATAAAAATCGGTATATATCTTTCGGTGGATAATCCGATGATCTGAAAATCGATCCAAATTACTAAGCATCATCCGATAGATGATCTGTAACTCAGAAGTCAACTCGAATTCTAGCCATCGCCAAATGATCAACAATTTGAGCCAAATAACCATCCATGCCCGATGAGCTCGTCGATTGTTGACTGATCATATTATTAACTTCATAACTTCCATAAAACATATCCCACAAGATCTTTCTTTGTATCACTACAAAACTTTTTCTAATAGCTACGCATAGACACTATAATCGCGCAGATCTAATATATGAGCAAAAAGTTATGAACATATTTAGACAACACATTGACGGAATCCCTACATATCGATAAAAATCGGTATATATCTCTCGCTGGATAACCCGATGATCTGCAAATCGATCCAAATTACTAAGCATCCTCCGTAGATGATCTGTAACTCAGAAGTCAACTCGAATTCTATCCATCGCCATATGATCAACAATTCGAGGCAAATAACCAGCCATGCCCGATGAGTTGGTCGATTGTTGACTGATAATATTATTAACTTCATAACTTCTAGAAAACATGTCAAAAAAAATCTTTCTTTATATCATTAGAAAGCTTTTTCTAATATCTATCAATATGCACCATAATCGCACAGATCTAATATATCAACAAAATGTTATGAGCATATTGAGACAACACATGGACCAAATCCCTACATATCGATAAAAAACGTTATATATCTCTCGGTGGATAATCCGATGATCTGAAAATCGACCCAAACTACTATGCATCATCCGATAGATGATATGTAACTCAGAAGTCAACTCGAATTCTACCCATCGCCAAATGGTCAACAATTTGAGCCAAATAACCATCCATGCCCGATGAGCTCGTCGATTATTGACTAATCATATTATTAACTTCATAACTTCCATAAAACATGTCAAAAAAATTATTTCTTTATATCCTTAGAAAGCCTTTTCTAATAGCTACGCATAGACACCATAATCGCGTAGATCTAATATATGAACAAAAAGTTATGAGCATATTTAGACAACACATTGACGGAATCCCTACATATCGATAAAAATCGGTATTTATCTCTCGCTGGATAACCCGATGATCTGAAAATCGATCCAAATTACTAAGCATCCTCCGGTAGATGATCTGTAACTCAGAAGTTAACTCGAATTCTATCTATCGCCATATGGTCAACAATTCGAGGCAAATAACCAGTCATGCCCGATGAGTTGGTCGATTGTTGACTGATAATATTATTAACTTCATAATTTCCAGAAAACATGTACAAAAAATCTTTCCTTATATCATTAGAAAGCTTTTTCTAATATCTATCAATAGGCACCATAATCGCACAGATCTAATATATCAACAAAACGATATGAGCATATTGAGACAACACATGGACCGAATCCTTACATATCGATAAAAATCGATATATATCTCTCGGTGGATAATCCGATGATCTGAATCCAAATTATTAAACATCGTCCGGTAGATGATTTGTAACTCAGAAGTCAACTCGAATTCTAGCCATCGCCAAACAGTCAACAATTTGAGCCAAATAACCATCCATGCCCGATGAGCTCGTCGATTGTTGACTGATCATATTATTAACTTCATAACTTCCATAAAACATGTCCAACAAAATCTTTCTTTGTATCATTAAAAAGCTTTTTCTAATAGCTACGCATAGACACTATAATCGTACAGATCTAATATATGAACAAAACGTTATGAGCATATTGAGACAACACATGGATCGAATCCCTACATATCGATAAAAATCGATATATATCTCTCGGTGGATAATCCGATGATCAGAAAATCGATCTAAATTATTAAGCATCGTCCGGTAGATGATCTGTAACTCAGAAGTCAACTCGAATTCTAGCCATCACCAAACGGTCAACAATTTGAGCCAAATAACCATCCATGCCCGATGAGCTCGTCGATTGTTGACTGATCATATTATTAACTTCATAACTTCCATAAAACATGTCCAACAAAATCTTTCTTTGTATCATTAGAGAGCTTTTTCTAATAGCTACGCATAGACACTATAATCGCGCAGATCTTATATATGAACAAAACGTTATGAGCATATTGAGACAACACATGGACCGAATCCCTGCATATCGATAAAAATAGGTATATATCTCTCGGTTGATAATCCGATGATTTGAAAAATCGATCCAATTTACTAATCATCTTCCGGTAGATGATCTGTAACACAGAAGTCAACTCGAATTCTAACCATCGCCAAATGGTCAACAATTTGAGCCAAATAACCATCCATGCCTGATGAGCTCGTCGATTGTTGACTGATCATATTATTAACTTCATAACTGCCATAAAACATATCCCACAAGATCTTTCTTTGTATCATTAGAAAGCTTTTTCTAATAGCTACGCATAGACACTATAATCGCGGAGATCTAATATATGAGCAAAACGTTATGAACATATTTAGACAACACATTGACGGAATCCCTACATATCGACAAAAATCGGTATATATCTCTCGGTGGATAATCCGATAATCTGAAAATCGATCCAAACTACTATGCATCATCCGATAGATAATCTGATAAGTTAGAAGTAAACTCGAATTGTTAGCCATCGCCATATGGTCAACAATTCGAGGCAAATAACCAGCCATGCCCGATGAGTTGGTCGATTGTTGACTGATCATATTATTAACTAGAAAACATGTCAAAATAAATCTTTCTTTGTATCATTAGAAAGCTTTTTCTAATAGCTACGCATAGACACTATAATCGAACAGATCTAATATATGAGCAAAACGTTATGAGCATATTTAGACAACACATTGACGGAATCCCTACATATTGTTAAAAATCGAGATATATCTCTCGGTGGATAATTCGATGATCTGAAAATTGACCCAAACTGCTATGCATTATCAGGTAGATGATATGATAAGTTAGAAGTCAAGTCTAATTGCTAGCCATCACCACATGGTCAACAATTCGAGGCAAATAACCAGCCATGACCAATGAGTTGGTCGATTGTTGACTGATAATATTATTAACTTCATAACTTCCAGAAAACATATCGCATTATCAGGTAGATGATATGATAAGTTAGAAGTCAAGTCTAATTGCTAGCCATCACCACATGGTCAACAATTCGAGGCAAATAACCAGCCATGACCAATGAGTTGGTCGATTGTTGACTGATAATATTATTAACTTCATAACTTCCAGAAAACATATCAAAATAAATATTTCTTTATATTATTAGAAAGTTTTTTCTAATATCTATGCATAGACACCAAAATCGCGCATATCTAATATATGGACAAATTGTTATGACCATATTGAGACAACACATGGACCGAATCCCTACATATCGATAAAAATCGGTATATATCTCTCGGTGGATAATCCGATGATCTGAAAATCGATCCAAATTACTAGGTATCGTCCGATAGATGATCTGTAACTCAGAAGTCAACTCGGATTCTAGCCCTCGTCAAATGGTCAACAATTTGAGCCAAATAACCATCCATGCCCGATGAGCTCATCGATTGTTGACTGATCATATTATTAACTTCATAACTTTCATAAAACATGTCCAACAAATTCTTTCTTTGTATCATTAGAAAACATTTTCTAATAGCTACGCATAGACACTATAATCGCGCAGATCTTATATATGAACAAAATGTTATGAGCATATCGATAAAAATCAGTATATATCTCTCGGTCGATAATCCGATGATCTGAAAAATCGATCCAAATTATTAATCATCGTCCGGTAGATGATCTGTAACTAAGAAGTCAACTCGAATTCTACCCATCGCCAAATGGTAAACAATTTGAGCCAAATAACCATCCATGCCTGATGAGCTCGTCGATTATTGACTGATCATATTATTACTTTATAACATCCATAAAACATGTCCAACAAAATCTTTCTTTATATGATTAGAAAGCTTTTTCTAATAGCTACGCATAGACACTATAATCGTGCAGTTCTAATGTATGAGCAAAACGTTATGAGCGTATTTAGACAATACATTGACAGAATCCCTACATATCGATAAAAATCGGTATATATCTCAAGGTATATAATCCGATGATCATAAAATCGACCCAAACTACTATGCATCATCTGTAGATGATCTGATAAGTTAGAAGTCAACTCGAATTGCTAGCCACTGCCATATGGTCAACAATTCGAGGCAAATAATCAGCCATGCCCGATGAGTTGGTCGATTGTTGTTTGATCATATTATTAACTTCATAACTTCCAGAAAACATGTCAAAATAAATCTTTCTTTATATCATTAGAAAGCTTATTCTAATAGGTACCCATAGACACTATAATCGCGCAGATATAATATATGAGCAAAACATTATGACCATATTTAGACAACTCATTGACAGAATCCCTACATATCGATAAAAATCGGTATATATCTCTCGGTGGATAATCCGATGATCTGAAAATCGACCCAAACTATTATGCATCATCCGGTAGATGATCTGATAAGTTAGAAGTCAACTCGAATTGCTAGCCATCGCCATATGGTCAACAATTCGAGCCAAATAACCATCCATGCCCGATGAGTTGGTCAATTGTTGACTGATAATATTATTAACTTCATAACTTCCAGAAAACATGACAAAATAAATCTTTCTTAATATCATTAGAAAGCTTTTTCTAATATCTATGCATATACACCATAATCGCGCAGATCTAATAAATGAACAAAACGTTATGAGCATATTGAGACAACACATGGACCGAATCCCTACATATCGATAAAAATCAGTATATATCTCTCGGTGGATAATCCCGATGATCTGAAAATCGATCCAAATTACTAAGCATCGTCCGGTAGATGATCTGTAATCCAGAAGTCAACTCGAGTTTTAGACATCGCCAAATGGTCAACAATTTGAGCCAAATAACCATCCATTCCGGATGAGCTCGTCGATTGTTGACTGATCATATTATTAACTTCATAACTTCCACAAAACCTGTCCAACAAAATCTTTCTTTGTATCATTTGAAAGCGTTTTCTAATAGATACGCATAGACAACATAATCGCGCAGATCTAATATATGAGCAAAAAGTTATGAACTGATTTAGACAACATTGACGGAATCCCTACATATCGATAAAAATCAATATATATCTCTCGGTGGATGATCCGATGATGTGAAAATCGATCCAAATTACTAAGCATCGTCCGGTAGATGATCTGTAATCCAGAAGTCAATCGATTTTCAGATCATCGGGTTATCCAGCGAGAGATATATACCGATTTTTATCGTTATGTAGGGATTCCATCAATGTATTGTCTAAATATGCTCATAACTTTTTGCTCATATATTAGATCTACGCGATTATAGTGTCTACGTAGCTATTAGAAAACGCTTTCAAATGATACAAAGAAAGATTTTGTTGGACATGTTTTATGGAAGTTATGAAGTTAATAATATGATCAGTCAACAATCGACGAGCTCATCCGGAATGGATGGTTATTTGGCTCAAATTGTTGACCATTTGGCGATGTCTAAAATTCGAGTTGACTTCTGGATTACAGATCATCTACCGGACGATGCTTAGTAATTTGGATCGATTTTCACATCATCGGATCATCCACCGAGAGATATATATTGATTTTTATCGATATGTAGGGATTCCGTCAATGTTGTCTAAATCAGTTCATAACTTTTTGCTCATATATTAGATCTGCGCGATTATGTTGTCTATGCGTATCTATTAGAAAATGCTTTCTAATGATACAAAGAAAGAATTTTTTGGACATGTTTTATGGAAGTTATGAAGTTAATAATATGATTAGTCAATAATCGACGAGCTCATCGGGCATGGATGGTTATTTCGCTCAAATTGTTGACCATTTGGCGATGGCTAGAATTCGAGTTGACTTCTGAGTTACAGATCATCTACCGGATGATGTTTAGTAATTTGGATTGATTTTCAGATCATCGGATTATCCACCGAGAGATATATACCGATTTTTATCGATATGTAGGGATTCGGTCCATGTGTTGTCT
>NW_010964912.1:251404-255700 GCF_000463585.1 Tarenaya hassleriana
GATTTTTATCGATATGTAGGGATTCTGTCAATGTGTTGTCTAAATATGCTCATAATGTTTTGCTCATATATTATATCTGCGCGATTATAGTGTCTATGGGTACCTATTAGAATAAGCTTTCTAATGATATAAAGAAAGATTTATTTTGACATGTTTTCTGGAAGTTATGAAGTTAATAATATTATCAGTCAACAATTTACCAACTCATCGGGCATGGATGGTTATTTGGCTCGAATTGTTGATCATATGGCGATGGCTAGCAATTCGAGTTGACTTCTAACTTATCAGATCATCTACCGGATGATGCATAGATCAACAATTCGAGCCAAATAACCATCCATGCCCGATGAGTTGGTAAATTGTTGACTGATAATATTATTAACTTCATAACTTCCAGAAAACATGACAAAATAAATCTTTCTTAATATCATTAGAAAGCTTTTTCTAATATCTACACATATACACCATAATCGCGCAGATATAATAAATGAACAAAACGTTATGAGCATATTGAGACAACACATTGACCGAATCCCTACATATCGATAAAAATCAGTATATATCTCTCGGTGGATAATCCCGATGATCTGAAAATCGATCCAAATTACTAAGCATCATCCGGTAGATGATCTGTAACTCAGAAGTCAACTCGAATTCTATCCATCGCCAAACGGTCAACAATTTGAGCCAAATAACCTTCCATGCCCGATGAGCTCATCGATTATTGACTGATCATATTATTAACTTCATAACTTCCATAAAACATCTCCAAAAAATTCTTTCTTTGTATCATTAGAAAGTCTTTTCTAATAGCTACGCATAGACACCATAATCGCGCAGATCTTATATGTGAACAAAACGTTATGAGCATATTGAGACAACACATGGACCGAATCCCTGCATATCGATAAAAATCGGTATATATCTCTCGGTCGATAATCTGATGATCTGAAAAATTGATCCAATTTACTAAGCATCGTCCAGTAGATGATCTGTAACTCAGAAGTCAACTCGAATTCTATCCATCGCCATATGGTCAACAATTTGAGCCAAATAACCATCCATGCCTGATGAGCTCGTCGATTATTGACTGATCATATTATTAACTTCATAACTGTAGATTTTAGTGATTTGGAGAGTGTTTGGTCGTGAAAGAAGGTGGAGAACACAAACAAACTCTAACTAGAAACAATTAAGAACAAGAAGCCGAGAAAAGCGAAGAATAGGGCTGGAAGTGTATAGGGTGAAAGGGGACTTCGTCCCTTCTTTTTTCACTTAATAAATCTGTACAAAATGCATGAATTTATACAAGAAAAAGAGAAACTAGTCGTTGGCTAATTGAGAAACAAAAAAGGAAACAAATCAACTACAAACGGCTAGAAATAATTAAGGAAAGATTGTGCAGATTTTGTGATGATGTAATCCATGATTCTTGGCTCTTCTCCAACGTCTCTTTGGCAAGATTTGCAGCATATTCTTCATTTATTTCATCAATAAACGAAATCCTGATAAGGCAAGTGTCTTCATGTGGTTTGGAGTTCTTTTTGTTCTTCATGACAACAAGAACCGAATATAGTAAGTGTCCTTTCGTCCATAAGTTTCCCATGTCTTCATTTATGATTGAACTTGTTGAACTAAAGTGCTTCATTGAATGAGCATGTCCAAATGCTTGATTAATTCTTTGTTCTTCAACAATAACATCCATAAAACATGTCCAACAAAATCTTTCCTTGTATGATTAGGAAGCTTTTTTTAATAGATATGCATAGACACTATAATGGTGCAAATCTAATATATGAGCAAAAAGTTATGAGCGTATTTAGACAACACATTGACGGAATCCCTACATATCGATAAAAATCGATATATATCTCAAGGTGGATAATCCGATGATCTGAAAATAGACCCAAATAACTATGCATCATCGGTAGATGATCTGATAAGTTAGAAGTAAACTCGAATTGCTAGCCACCGCCATATGGTCAACGATTCGAGACAATTAATCAGCCATGCCCGATGAGTTGGTCGATTGTTGACTGATCATATTATTAACTTCATAACTTCTAGAAAACATGTCGAAATAAATCTTTCTTTATATCATTAGAAAGCTTTTTCTAATAGCTACGCATAGACACTATAATCGCGCAGATATAATATATGATCAAAATGTTATGAGTATATTTAGACAACACATTGAAGAATCCTTACATATCGATAAAAATCGGTATATATCTCTCGGTGGATAATCCGATGATCTGAAAATCGACCCAAACTATTATGCATCATCCGGTAGATGATCTGATAAGTTAGAAGTAAACTCGAATGGCTAACCATCGCCAATGATCAACAATTCGAGGCAAATAACCAGCCATGCCCGATGAGTTGGTCGATTGTTGACTGATAATATTATTCACTTCATAACTTCCAGAAAACATGTCAAAATAAATATTTCTTTATATCATTAGAAAGCTTTTTCTAATATCTATGCATAGACACCATAATCGCGCAGATCTAATAAATGAACAAAACGTTATGAGCATATTGAGACAACACATGGACCGAATCCCTACATATCGATAAAAATCGGTATATATCCCTCGGTGGATAATCCGATGACCTGAAAATCGATCCAAATTACTAAGCATCATCCGGTAGATGATCTGTAACTCAGAAGTCAACTCGAATTCTAACCATCAATAAACACCCATGCCCGATGAGCTCGTCGATTATTGACTGATCATATTATTAACTTCATAACTTCCATACCATCAATAAACACCCATGCCCGATGAGCTCGTCGATTATTGACTGATCATATTATTAACTTCATAACTTCCATAAAACATGTCCAAAAAATTCTTTCTTTGTATCATTAGAAAGTCTTTTCTAATAGCTACGCATAGACACCATAATCGCGCAGATCTTATATATGAACAAAACGTTATGAGCATATTGAGACAACACATGGACCGAATCCCTGCATATCGATAAAAATCGATATATATCTCTCGGTCGATAATCCGATGATCTGAAAAATCGATCCAAATTATTAAGCATCGTCCGGTAGATGATCTGTAACTCAGAAGTCAACTCGAATTCTAACTATCGCCAAATGGTCAACAATTTGAGCCAAATAATCATCCATGCCTGATGAGTTCGTCGATTATTGACTGATCATATTATTAACTTTATAACATCCATAAAACATGTCCAACAAAATCTTTCTTTGCATGATTAGGAAGTTTTTTCTAATAGATATGCATAGACACTATAATGGTGCAAATCTAATATATGAGCAAAACGTTATGAGCGTATTTAGACAACACATTGACGGAATCCCTACATATCGATAAAAATCGATATATATCGCAAGGTGGATAATCCGATGATCTAAAAATCGACCCAAACTACTTTGCATCATCCGTAGATGATCTGATAAGTTAGAAGTAAACTCGAATTGCTAGCCACCGCCATATGGTCAACGATTCGAGGCAATTAATCAGCCACGCCCGATGAGTTGGTCGATTGTTGACTGATCATATTATTAACTTCATAACTTCCAGAAAACATGTCAAAATAAATCTTTCTTTATATCATTAGAAAGCTTTTTCTAATAGCTACGCATAGACACTATAATCGCGCAGATATAATATATGATCAAAATGTTATGAGCATTTAGACAACACATTGAAGAATCCCTACATATCGATAAAAATCGGTATATATCTCTCGGTGGATAATTTGATGATCTGAAAATCGACCCAAACTATTATGCATCATCCGGTAGATGATCTGATAAGTTAGAAGTAAACTCGAATTGCTAGCCATCGCCAATGGTCAACAATTCGAGGCAAATAACTAGCCATGCCCGATGAGTTGGTCGATTGTTGACTCATAATATTATTCACTTTATAACTTCCAGAAAACATGTCAAAATAAATCTTTCTTTATATCATTAGAAAGCTTTTTCTAATATCTGTGAATAGACACCATAATCGCGCAGATCTAATATATGACCAAAACGTTATGAGCATATTGAGACAACACATGGACCGAATCCCTACATATCGATAAAAATCGATATATATCTCTCGGTGGATAATCCGATGATCTGAAAATCGATCCAAATTATTAAGCATCGTCCGGTAGTTGATCTGTAACTCAGAAGTCAACTCGAATTCTAGCCATCGCCAAACGGTCAATAATTTG
Source organism: Tarenaya hassleriana (assembly GCF_000463585.1). Lineage (NCBI taxonomy): Eukaryota > Viridiplantae > Streptophyta > Magnoliopsida > Brassicales > Cleomaceae > Tarenaya > Tarenaya hassleriana. The sequence continues at coordinate 255,614 of NW_010964912.1, forward strand.
AGCCAAATAACCATCCATGCCCGATGAGCTCGTCGATTGTTGACTGATCATATTATTAACTTCATAACTTCCATAAAACATGTCCAA
>NW_010964912.1:255990-257018 GCF_000463585.1 Tarenaya hassleriana
GTGTTAGGACACAAAACCCGGTTGTGCTCTAGTTTTGCAGAGTTAAAGGTTTCGGAGATGATTGGACTCGAAAAGGAGCTAATTGGAGCGTTAAAGGAGAAGTCCGGATGAGGTACTCATGTTGCGACATCAATAACTTTCTCTACAGAAGTCCAAATCGTGCGAGATTGTACAATTGGAAAGAGCACTTCAAGAGCTTCGCGTAGACACCAAAATCGCTTAAATCCGACACTGGAGCAGAAAGTTATGAGCGAATTCGTGAAGACTAGAAATCTGCCGGTGCAGGGCCGATTTCAGAACGCAGAATTCGACTCCAGGAATCTGGATCCGGTCCGGATCCATCTGGAAACGGCCCGGATCCAGTCAAAAATTCTGTTTCGCGATTTTCAGCATCAGAATGGGAATATGACTCTTGGGAGCCGCCCTAGGGTTATAAAAAAGCCCTAGCCACGTCCTAGAACAGGAGAGAACCTTAGAGAACACTTAGATACAGATTTTTGGAGAGCTTTTGGTGAAGAGAAGAATAGAAGTTCACGGGATTTCGGGAAGAAGAAGGAAGATTTGATCGTGGAGAATACACATCTACACGAGCTTTTCTCTCCTTTCTTTTGTCTCTTTTTCTCTGTTCTTTTTATTGTTTTCCATGAACCGTGAGTAGATCCACGACTATGTGTTAGGGATTCGTTTGTGTTTTGGGTATGTTTGAACCCTAACTTGGATTTCGGTTTTGTTTTAATCGATCTAGGGTTGATGATAGCGTTCTTTATGCACCTAGGGTTAACTCGAATAGATCGAGAGATTGACGAGTTACTCTGTAGGTAGGGAGTTAGTAGACCGAGAGGTGAATTCTCTATCTTTGTTGCTTGATGATTCCCGAAAACAAGTCATAATCGTTATTCTCGCATGCTTAGCATATATCCATACACGTGAATACGATCTCGATACCCGTAGTCACCGTTGCTTGATAGTTTACTCGTTTTTATTTGCTTTCTTATTTTATTTTCATATTTTTATCATCACTTCCACTT
>NW_010964912.1:257115-259367 GCF_000463585.1 Tarenaya hassleriana
TTTAGACTTAGCTACCGGTCCTTGCGTTCGACCCCGTGTTACGACGATCCGTATCCTTGCGGTGAGTTGTGAATCGGGTATAAATTCTAGACTCGATACACACGTATCAAGTTTTTGGCGCCGTTGCCGGGGACTGGTTAGCCTATTTCTAGGTCTTTATCGATTCTAGATCTTGCTTGTGTATATATTGAGTCGTGTCTTTTTTGAGTCTTTTTGTGTATATATTTGAGTTGAGTCCTATGTATAGTTTTTGTTTTCTAACCATCTACACTAGTTTGCTCTCCCCCTTACTATGATTACAGGTGACGAGAACATCTATAATAATTGGGAGGCGATTTGGGAGATTAGTCGATTGCTAACTGAAGGAGAAACGGAACATGAGTCTATCTCCCATACACTTGAGATTGATCGGGCCACAACAAGCACGAGTGACTTCTTTCAGAAACTTGCCTCCTTTCCGAAACTTGACTCGGACCGCATCACATGTGACTCAGACGATGTCTGTTTCTCAGATGATAGGAAGCATCTAGACGTCATCCTCAGGCCAGTGGAAACAAGTAAGCATTTTTTTGATAATTCCATACTTGTTTTCACTCTTCCATTCCAGATGATCAAGCATGGATGACACGTGAGGAGAAATCAGAGTATGTGAGACACCCGCATAGACCACCACCCCGACCTCCAGATTCATCACTCTCAGACCCTCCCATCGTTTGAGCAAGATAGGTCGAGCTAATGACGTTAAACAAGCGCTTCTCGGGAGGCAACCCGAGCATTAGGTAACTTTTCTTTTTCTTTTTCTCCGTAGCGTAGGTAGTAGAGACCATGATTGTATTTTGATCTTTTGGAGTGCATTGCTATTATGCTTTTGTTCGGATAACGTTTGTTGTTCTATGAGTGTTTACACCGACACACGAGAGATAAGCATCGATTTCCGAGAGACAACGTTGGATAAGTTCCAATTCACAGAGTGTGTGAGAGCTCTTGCGTTTGACGTGAGTTAACTTCATTGCGAGCGAACGAATTTCGCAGAGCTAAGCCTTCTCTATCCCTCTTATTGGTTCTTTTCATATGTTGTTTTCGATTCTACTTTTCCGGGCGAGAGTCTACACCGTGGATGGTGTGTGGTTCAAGTTTGGGGGTGGATAGATCCTTCACACATTCAGGCCTATCTACTTAGGATTGCATTTAATTTAGGTGCATCTTATCATGGCATATAGACTTAGGAAAAATTTTCCACTTTTGCATATCACTTTGCATTAGTTGCATTCACACGTTTTCTTTCTTTTCATATAGATGATTTTTTTTTAGGTTTGCATGATTGCATTTGATCATATAGATTTAGGATCATATAGGTTCACGTGCATACCTCGAAAACCCGTTTTGAACATCATTTGGAAGATTTGTGGGATGATAGAGTAGAAATATCTTGATGATCTAGTGACTTTGTAGAACGTGGTCGAACCGTGTCGAATTGATAGTTCTCCAGACTTTCTATATAAAGTTTGTGGGATAGGGTTGTTATTTGGAACCTACGGAGTTGAAACGACTATATCCAGGTTATATATTTCTTTTAGAACCTTTTCCGAGTCTTGCAGGTCAATGAAATCTAGTTCAACAAATGCCTTGGGAAAATAAAGTATCTCGACACTCCGCTGTCAAAATCTCGTCAACGAAAATCGTTCGAGGACATGAGTGCATCAATTGATGGTTCGGGTCTAAGTTGTGGGTCGGACATCGCATAAAAAGAAAAAAAAAATACAGAAGAAAAGAAAAAAAAAAGAGAAGAGAAAAACGATGTCCTTCAACTTCAACGTCCTAGAAACCCGAGGTGCTAGCGTTCAATAGAGAAATTCTACAGAAAGGTAAAAATCCATGTACGAAGTAGAACTAAGATCGAAAAAGGTAAGGTGAGATAAGGATAGGTTTAGAAATAGGCTTGGTGATTAGTTAGAGATTCTAACGGGTTGTAGGTGGCAATAAAAATCCCATGGCTAGGTAGATTAGTCTTTGGTAGAAAGATCATAGTAGACCGGTTTGAGTACGATTCTCAAGAAACTAGTATTGGATGAATGTTTTGCTTTTGAGTCTCACGATAATGCTATTTAATGTTCGTCATTCCCTATTTTGCAGATTTTATTCCTTCGTTCTTTACTCGAGGACGAGCAAAGGTTTAAGTCTGGGGGGATTTGATAACTCCTATTCTTCTCTATATTTTGATGAGAGTTTGTCTAGGTTTTATAGGATAATCA
>NW_010964912.1:259377-263587 GCF_000463585.1 Tarenaya hassleriana
GATTCTAACGGGTACTAGGTGACAATAAAAATCCCATGGCTAGGTAGATTAGTCTTTGGTAGAAAGATCATAGTAAACCGGTTTGGGTACGATTATCGGGAAACTAGCATTGGATGGATGTTTCACTTTTGAGTTTCATGATGATGCTATTTGATGTTCGTCATTCCCTGTTTTGCAGATTTTATTCCTTCGTTCTTTACTCGAGGACGAGCAAAGGTTTAAGTACGGGGGGATTTGATAACTCCTATTCTTCTCTATATTTTGATGAGAGTTTGTCTAGGTTTTATAGGATAATCACATGCATTCATAAGCATTCTAGGCGTGTTAGGACACAAAACCCGGTTGTGCTCTAGTTTTGCAGAGTTAAAGGTTTCAGAGATGATTGGACTCGAAATGGAGCTAATTGGAGCGTTAAAGGAGAAGTCCGGATGAGGTACTCATATTGCGACATCAATAACTTTCTCTACAGAAGTCCAAATCGTGCGAGACTTGTACAATTGGAAAGAGCACTTCAAGAGCTTCGCGTAGACACCAAAATCACTTAAATTTGACACTGGAGCAGAAAGTTATGAGCGAATTCGTGAAGACTAGAAATCTGCCGGTGCAGGGCCGATTCCAGTTGGAATCGGTCCGATTTCAGAACGCAGAATTCGACTCCAGGAATCTGGATCCAGTCCGGATCCATCTGGAAATGGCCCGGATCCATCTGGAAATGGCCCGGATCCAGTCAAAAACCCTGTTTCGCGATTTTCAGCATCAGAATGGGAATAGGACTCTTGGGAGCCGCCCTAGGGTTATAAAAAAGCCCTAGCCACGTCCTAGAACAGGAGAGAACCTTAGAGAAACTTAGATACAGATTTTTGGAGAGCTTTTGGTGAAGAGAAGAATAGAAGTTCACGGGATTTCGGGAAGAAGAAGGAAGATTTGATCGTGGAGACTACACATCTACACGAGCTTTTCTCTCCTTTCTTTTATCTCTTTTTCTCTGTTCTTTTTATTGTTTTCCATGAACCGTGAGTAGATCCACGACTATGGGTTAGGGATTCGTTTGTGTTTTGGGTATGTTTGAACCCTAACTTGGATTTCGGTTTTGATTTGTTTCGGTTCTATTGATTTGCGCTTTTATTGGATTGATGTTTGCTAACCCCTTGGTCAATTATCTTAGATTCTAAACTACATAGTGTGATATGAGTTGGTTTCGAATCAAAATCAATAGGATAGATCGTATTATTCACATAGAGATATGGCTTAATCGATCTAGGGTTGATGATAGCGTTCTTTATGCACCTAGGGTTAACTCGAATAGATCGAGAGATTGACGAGTTACTCTGTAGGTAGGGAGTTAGTAGACCGAGAGGTGAATTCTCTATCTTTGTTGCTTGATGATTCCCGAAAACAAGTCATAATCGTTATTCTCGCATGCTTAGCATATATCCATACACGTGAATACGATCCCGATACCCGTAGTCACCGTTGCTTGATAGTTTACTCGTTTTTAATGCGCGCACCAAAGAATATAGCTCCTTGTCATATGTGGGATAGTTGAGTGTTGCTCCATTTAGCTTTTCGCTAAAGTAGGCCACGGGTCGTTTCTCCTGCATCAAAACAGCTCCAATACCCACACCGGATGCATCACATTCTATTTCAAATACCTTGTCACAGTCGGGAAGGACTAAGATGGGTGCCCTCGTGAGTTGCTCCTTTAACGTGTTGAATGCCTTCTCTTGCGCTTCTCCCCACTCGAATGGCTTATCTTTCTTGATGATGGACGTAAGACGGGCTGCAAGGCTGCTAAAGTCACGAACAAACCGACGGTAGAAGCTCGCCAAGCCATGGAAGCTCCGCACATGTCCGACGGTTGTAGGGATTGGCCAATCTCGGATTGCTTTGATCTTTTCTTCATCTACACGTAACCCCTGCGAACTCACAACAAATCCTAAAAAGACAACCTCATTAGTGCAGAATGTGCACTTCTTGAGATTAGCATAAAGTTTCTCTCTTCGGAGAGTCTCCATGACTAGCTCAAGATGTGTCACATGATCGACAAGACATTTGCTATAAATCATAATATCATCGAAATAAACCAAAACGAATTTACCAATGAAGGCTCGTAGGACATGATTCATGAGCCTCATGAATGTACTTGGTGCGTTGGTTAAGCCGAAGGGCATGACTAACCATTCGTACAGCCCATGTTTTGTTTGAATGCGGTTTTCCATTCGTCCCCTTCGCGCATTCTGACTTGGTGATAGCCGCTTTTTAAATCTACCTTTGAGAAGATAGTGGCTCCACTAAGCTCGTCCAACATGTCGTCCAAACGCGGGATAGGATGTCGGTATTTAACTGTGATATTGTTGATAGCCCGACAATCCACGCACATCCTCCATGTTCCATCTTTCTTCGGGACGAGTAAAACGGGAACTGCACATGGACTCAAACTTTCACGAATATAACCCTTTTCCAATAACTCTTGTACCTGTTTTTGTAGCTCTTTGGTCTCTTCGGGGTTCATTCGATACGCGGGTCTGTTTGGAAGAGGTGCTCCCGGGATCAAATCGATTTGATGCTCGATTCCTCTCGTTGGTGGTAGCCCCGGTGGAGTTTCTTCCGGAAATACATCCTTAAACCGCTCTAGAATCCGTGTGATCTCGGAAGGAAGCTCTTTCTCTTCGAATCCTGTACTCAAAACATCTTTAAAGACCATGAGTAGTACAGCTCGTTCATCCACCAAAGCTTTACTTACCATGCTCGGTTTGACATAGAAATTCGGTTTCTTGCTATCCTCAACTTCCTTAGACAACCTCAGTTGCATTTCATGTATTTGTAAAGGGCTAAGAGGTGCTAATGAAATCTTACGCTTGTTAAACATGAAAGAGTAGTGATTTGTCCTACCATCATGCTTAACCTCTCGGTCGAATTTCCATGGTCTTCCAAGGAGAATATGACCAGCTTGCATAGGAACCACACCGCACATTACCTCATCTTGGTATCTCCCAATGCTAAACGAGATTTTCACCCGTTCATTCACCTTAAGCTCTCCTTGGTTGTTCAGCCATTGTAGCTTATAAGGGTGGGGATGCTTTTCCGTTTCGAGCCCTAGCTTCTTCACCATGTAAACACTAGCAACATTAGTGCAGGAACCGCTATCTATGATTAACACACATACCTTGTTCTTCACGGTACAACGGCTGTGGAAAATGGTTTCACGTTGTGCGGTTTCTTCTGGGGTAGTCATGGTGCTCAAGACTCGTCGTGTGACAAGTAGTTCCCCACTATCCAGATATTCAACATCTTCTCCCAGATTTTCAACCTCTTCCTCATCCAAAGAATCATAATCTCCAGCCTCGGTGATGACCATTATACCAGCAAGATGTAAAAGGTCATGAATATCATGGTAAACTTGTCTTTCTACCTTTCTTGCAATGCGTTCTTGTAGTCCGTCTAGGAATTGAGCCATAACAGTCTCATCATCCTCTTCTATCTCTAATCGATTCCGAAGATGCTCAAACTCCTCAAAGTAGTCTTCAACTGATCTGTTCCCCTGCGCCAACTTACGATATCGTCTATGTAAATCCCGATGGAAATGTGGTGGAACATACCTCTTTCTCATGAGATGTTTCATTTCTCTCCAAGAGATTATTGGATCATATTGAGAACGTCTCCTTTCGGCTATTTCTCGGTCCCACCATGTGAGTGCATTGTCCGTGAGTTGAGCCGCCGCGTATTGAACCTTCCTCTGTTCGGTATATGTATAGCAATCGAAAATATTTTCCATCCGCCTCTCCCAATCGAGATAAGCTTCAGGGTTAACTTTACCAGCAAAAGTAGGAGGTTTGAGTTTCAAATCTGTACCTTGGTGTCTTTGAACTCGTGGTTGCCTCCTAGGTACAACCTCCTCATCACTTTCATCAACATACCTTTGGTTTTGAACATTTCTCCTCCGTCGGTTCTGAGTAGAATGATCAGAATCCTCATCCTCTTTGAGAGGAGCTCTTGGATTTTGCATTCTCCTCGGTCTTTGTTGTGCATCAGGTGGATCCGGTTCTGGATTTGCGTTATTGGGGCGCATATTGAACCTAACAGGTTGCATTCTTCGTGGTGCCTCCTCTAAACGCGTTAAACGTTCCTCCAGGCGTTGCTGGACTTGTAGGATCGCAGTTTGAGTGTTCTCTGCGTTCTCAGCCATTTTTCTTGCACAAACACACACAAA
>NW_010964913.1:0-944 GCF_000463585.1 Tarenaya hassleriana
CGGACCGGGATCCGGAAAATTTCCAAATATTCGTTTTTAGGGTTTTCTAATCTTATTTAAGTTTAGGGTTTCGTCCAAACTTAAAGAGAGCCGACCTAAAACTCAGAAAAAACACCCTAGAACCCTAGAGAAGCTGTTCTCTTGGATTTCTATTGTCCCGGGATTGGATCTCGTCTCTTGAGTTACCCTTTTCTTCACTAATCCTAGCAGATTCGTTCCAAATTGTATGGAATCCTTCCCGTCGGTGTGGATACGTGTAGAGGAGCTGTACTTTCAGCTCTTGGTGATTTAGAACAGGCCCCGGATCGAAACAAACTTCAAGTCTCATCGAGAACGAGGTAAGTAACGATTCCCTCGGTGATATACACGATCTTTCGGGTTCTGCGAGTTTGGTTGCGTGTGACGTTTGACTAGGTTTAGATTTTTCTTCTGCTGCATGAAACCTAGTAAACCAAACCCTAGATCGATATGATCGCATGCTAGGAACCCATAGATAACCCAACACAAAGGAACCCCAGTCACACCAGAGATCCAAACACATACTCAGGCGATTTCACTTGATTAGGGAAATCATCGACAGAGGAGATGTGAAGATAAGCAGAGCGTCGATGATACGTGTGTATCGAGTCTAAAATCTATAACCCGATGCACAACTCATCGCAAGGATACGGATCGTCGTAACACGGGGTCGAACACAAGGACCGGTAGCTAAATCTAAATCTAATCGAGACTAAATCAAAGCAAGTGATCACTTGCGTGACGAGCTTTAAATTTATACCCGACACACAACTAATCCGCAAGTATACGGATGTCGTAGTACCGGGGTCGAACACAAGGACTTAAGCGGTTAAGCTAGGAATCGACTAAAACTAGGAAAATGGTAAAAAATAAAATTGGAGAATTGTTTTTGTGGTTTTCAAAGTTGCAGAAAATTAAATGAGAGA
>NW_010964914.1:0-531 GCF_000463585.1 Tarenaya hassleriana
AATCTGCTAGGATTAGTGAAGAAAAGGGTAACTCAAGAGACGAGATCCAATCCCGGGACAATAGAAATCGAAGAGAACAGGTTCTCTAGGGTTCTAGGATGTTTCTCTGAGTTTTAGGTCGGCTTTAATTAAGTTTGGACGAAATCCCAAACTTAAATAAGTTTAGAAAACCCTTAAATCGAATTATGGAAATTTTCCAGATCCCTGTCCGCCGGACCAGGAGCTTGATCCGGCGGACCAGGCTTAGTCCAAGGCTCGCGGACCGTCTGACCTGGAGGTTTGGTCCGGCTGACCAACTTTTGGTCAGCTCCGTTTCGGTCCACCTATTCGCTCCTCGGTCCGCCTGATCCAGCGTCTGGTCCGGGACTGATCAACTCTTGGTCAGCCGGACCAGACCTAGATAGACGACCTCAGACTGAGCTTCCGGACTGCCTGATCTGACCAACACACTGAAAACTCCTTTTCATGCTCGTTTCGGTCAAATCTCGTTTCCATTCTTCGGATTCTTCACGTATAAGTCTATCCCTAGTG
>NW_010964915.1:0-320 GCF_000463585.1 Tarenaya hassleriana
TTTAGAGTGCGTCGAAACATGTTTAGAGTGCGTCGAAACATGTTTTGAGTGCAATAAAAGATGTTTAGAGTTCGTCGAAACATGTTTAGAGCACGCCAAAACATATTCAGAGCGCATCCAAACATATTTAAAATGCGTCGAAACATATTAAGAGTGCATACAAACATGTTTAAAGTGCACTAAAACGTTTTTAGAGTGCGTCGAAACATGTTTAGAGTGCATCCAAACAGACTTAGAGTGCATCAGAAGATTTTTAGGGTTCGTCGAAACATATTTAGAGTGCGTCGAAACATGTTTATAGTGCATCCAAACAGACTTAG
>NW_010964915.1:347-1443 GCF_000463585.1 Tarenaya hassleriana
GCACCAAAACATGTTTAGAGTGCATCTAAACACACTTAGAGTGCATCCACACACGTATGTCCAAACAAATTTAGAGTGCGTCCAAACACGTTTAGAGTGCGTCCAAACACTTTTAGAGTGTATCCAAACATGTTTAGAGTGCATCGAAACTTTTTTAGAGTGCGTCAAAACATGTTTAGAGTGCGTCGAAACATGTTTTGAGTGCAATAAAAGAAGTTTAGAGTTCGTCGAAACATGTTTAGAGCACGCCAAAACATATTCAGAGCGCATCCAAACATGTTTAAAATGCATCGAAACATATTAAGAGTGCATACAAACATGTTTAGAGTGCACTAAAACATTTTTAGAGTGCGTCGAAACATGTTTAGAGTGCTCGAAACATGTTTAGAGTTCGTCTAAACATGTTTTTTTGACGCACTCCAAACATGTTTGGATGCACTCTAAATGTGTTTGGATGCACTCTAAACGTGTTTTGGTGCCTTCAAAACATGTTTAGACGAACTCTAAACATGTTTCGACGCACTCTAAAAATGTTTTAGTGCACTCTAAACATGTTTGTATGCACTCTTAATATGTTTCGACGCATTTTAAATATGTTTGGATGCGCTCTGAATATGTTTTGGCGTGCTCTAAACATGTTTCGACGAACTCTAAACATCTTTTATTGCACTCAAAACATGTTTCGACGCACTCTAAACATGTTTTGACGCACTCTAAAAAAGTTTCGATGCACTCTAAACATGTTTGGATGCACTCTAAAAGTGTGTGGACGCACTCTAAATGTGTTTGGACACACTCTATACGTGTTTGGATGCACTCTAAGTGTGTTTAGATGCACTCTAAACATGTTTTGTTCCACTCAAAACATGTTTAGACGAACTCAAAACATGTTTCGACACACTCTAAATATGTTTCGACGAACTCCAAACATCTTTGGATGCACTCAAAGTCTGTTTGGATGCACTCTAAACATGTTTCGACGCACTCTAAAAATGTTTGGATGCTCTCTAAAAATGTTTGGATGCTTTATAAGTATGTTTTGACGCACTCTAAACATGTTTTGATGCACTCAAAATGTATTTGGATGCACTCTAAA
>NW_010964916.1:0-2082 GCF_000463585.1 Tarenaya hassleriana
CTGGAACGGACGGTCCACGTGTTTCTCTGGACCGTCCGTTCCAGTGTTCAGGTTTTTCCAAAGTTAAACCGACGGTCGGTTTGGACCTTGGACAATCCGTGATTCTGCAGAATTCAGATTTTGATCGAACAATTGTTGTGTTGGATCGATTATCAGAATCGGAATCAAAGCCTCACTTAAGACCAAGCTTGATGACAATCCAGAATTCAGAGTTTTGATTGTGCAATCGTTGTCTCGAATCAAATATCTGAATTAGGATATTGAGAGGGTTCTGGTATCGAATCTAAGGCAAACAAATGTTGTTTGGCCAAGAGATTTTGTATATGGACGACTCAAAGGAACTAAGAGTAGTTCATCCGAGTTGATCAGAACAACTTGACTGGAATGACTTGAATTCAGTCAAGGTATCCTGGTGTTCAAGACAAATGAAGCCTCATGTTTTAATCTCAAGCTATTACCGCCCATTAGTAGAGCAACTGTCAAGGCCTCGATCGTCATGGTTACGGGTCATGCCCTAGCTGAGCGTGCCTGACTATCTTGGTGAGGCAGTATGGAGAAATCGTGATTCTCATAGCTCAAATATGGTTGAGCTTGAATTGGGTTATCAAGTCGGACTTGGACCTGATGGTAAGGATGGGATGAGGAACATGCAGTGATAGCGTATCACTATCCCATACTCATCTAGGAATCACATAGGATGTGATTGACAAAGTGTTGTCTACCTAAATAGCATGGTTTTGAGCGTCATGCCCTAGCTGACTCAAAAGCATGTGAAATATGGATCCTAGCTCACTTGGAAACTCATTGAGGGTGTTTTTCTTAGTGGGAGCCTGTCATATTGCATCTATTATCTGTGTTAGTAAGTGTACTAAGTGACTTGCATATTTTCTGTCTGTTTGTTTGTCTTTTTCTGTAGTGTATATCTGTTGCAGGAATCTGGTTAATCTCACCATGCGATCTATCCTTATGAAGGATAAGCCTCTGACCAAGGCTTCTGGATCGATCATTGATGCTTATTGGAAGCATGAGGATGATGATCTGGACGTGTCCAGCTTGATGCTTGGAAAGATGTCTTCGGAATTGCGTGAGCAATTAGATGACATGGACAATTCATTGATGGATGATCAGTTGAATATGTCATTCCAAGAGAAAGTTGGGAGCCAAGGGAAGAATGATATGGTGATTGTTGGAAAGAGTTCCAGCAAGAGGAAACGTTCCAAATGTAAGGGCAAAAGGAAATTGACAAGTGTTGTCACTAAGCCTAAGTCCAAACCCAAGAAGGAAGAGTGTTATTTCTGTCATGCCATTGGGCATTGGTATAGAGATTGCAGACTCTACCTGGAAGATCAAAGGAAGAAGAAGCTTGCAGAAGCTTCAATTTCCGGTATCTTCATTATAGAGGCCAACTTGTGTACTTCTTCTTCATGGGTATTAGATACCGGATGTGCCTCGCACATTTGTGCAAATGTGCAGGGACTGCGAGGAAGTAGACAATTGGCGAAGGGAGAAGTAGATCTCCGCGTCGAAAATGGAGCAAGAGTTGCGGCATTAACCGTCGGGACTTACGATCTCACTTTACCTTCTGGCCTTGTATTGGAGTTGCATGATTGTTATTTTGTACCTGCCATCAGTAGGAACATCATATCGATTTCATGCTTAGACTCAGATGGTTTCAGATTTGTTATTGAGAACAAATATCTGTCCATTTATAGAGGCGAATTATTCTATGGTAAGGGTTACCATTTAATGGCCTTTATGTTTTGGAAGATGAACCATCTAGATACAGGTCGATCTATAACGTTAGTACCAAGCGGTTTAAGCCGAACGACTTAAATCCGACCTATCTCTGGCATTGTCGACTTGGCCACATCAACGAGAAACGCATAGCGAAGCTTCATTCTGATGGACTTCTTGATTCTTTCTATTATGAATCAATCGAATCATGCGATTCCTGTTTGATGGGCAAGATGACAAAATCTCCTTTTACTAGAAAAGGAGAACGGGCTACGGAGTTGCCGCTAGAGAACCATTCCCGATCTACAAGTCATGGTTAGCCTCTAGCAAGACGCCATGACCACCCAC
>NW_010964917.1:0-2345 GCF_000463585.1 Tarenaya hassleriana
TTTATTTTTCTGTTATATATTTTTGTTTGCATCTTTCAATATTTGATGAGTTCAAAATTTTTACTTCAAATTAAATTGCATACAAGAAAAAAAATGTGATCTCAAATTATTTTTTGTTTTCTCTCCGTTCTATGTACATTATATTTATAACCATCAAAACTTTATAAAGGAATTGATTTTTAACACATGATTAACAATACGATAAACCAAATAAATTGGTTAAATAGGTTAAGTCAGAAGTTGGGGAGGCCGATCGGAGACCTAACTCAATAGTTAAGTATACCTTTCATCCATCTTTCTGCGGAATCAAAAAAGACATGTCTCCACATGGCAAAACCATTAGGGTTTTAATTAATCGATATTGTATTCCGTGCCACGCCTATTCACCATTAAAATTACATAAAGACATCCACAGTTAGTACATTGAATGTATATACACACGCAGCCGTTATACCCCCTAAATATGTTTATAATTATACACATGCAGTCAACATTAAATATGTTCATTGGCCCATGGATTATATAGTGCAAAGTCTCGGACACGTAGGAAAGTTCTAGAGATTTATAATATGGTTTAGCAATAGCATTAGCACATATATTGCATCACAGCGCGATGCTGAGTGCACAAATCGAAGTTCTCAAGTGGTTTAAATAGAATGATGTTTTTATACGTTCTGTATATATGGAAGTTTGTTGACCAATAAAAGGAAAAATTCCACTTGATTTAAATTAATACTCAATGGGGGGAAATACTAAACATACTCTAACTTGGTTCCTTAAACAAAAATCATGCTAAATAACACATGATTTTATCCACGTCAAATTTGATATAAAAATATCAAATGAGTATAAATTTTCTAAAACCGAAAAATTCGAATAAAACAAACCTTGAATCAAATATAAAATAATCCAGAGAAAGAAAATTTCTTCAAAAATTACATTTTCTTTATAAATAAAAACCGAGTTAAAAAATAATAATCGAACTAAACCCAAGATAAAAGTCGAGTGGGTATAGTTTTACTTTTTAACTCAAACTAAAAAATAACTCAACCAAAACCCAAAATTTCCATCCATAATAATCATAAAGAAATTTTACGAATAATACATGCAGCCGGAAAAGGACAACAGCAAAATCACAGCGGAGAAGGGGAAAAAAAGGGCAGGTGAAGATATGGCCCAATGTCGTGTCCAAGGGACCAAATATTGATTTGAGCTTCGGGACTTCAATCATCCCTTGAATTGGCAGAGGAACAAAAAATGAAATAATAAAACAAAACAGAAGAAGATTAGAATTTAATTGATTATTTAAAACTTTAGAATAAACAAATGGCATTTTAAAAATAAAGTAACAAGGCATATAAAGCGAAAATGTGATTGGTGCAAGTGGACGAATAATACAGAGCCACGAAGACACGGTTTGAGGGAAGGAAGTGCCTCCATGCGCATGCATGGAATGGAATATTAGATTTGCGCAACTAATTGATTATTTTATTTTATAATTCAGAAATAATAGTGACAAAAATATATAAGAATGCCAAATATCATCAGAAATTAGAAATCTACCGTAGTAAATTGAATTATTTAATTCAAAATGAATTTTAATCTGATTCCAATATACAAAATAACATATCGATCACTCTGAAAGAGATTAAAATGAATTTGGATGGTAGGAAACAAGATTAGTAAAAAAATAATAAGAAGTTTATTTTCTTAAAAAAATAATAATAATAAGTTTATTGTTGAATGACAAACACAATGTTATAACTAATCTTGTTATCGAGATCTAATTTAAATTATGTCAGTTGGAAAAGATGAAAATTCAGATACTAAAGGTGTTTATGAGTGCCAAAAAATAAATGCAGTGGTGCATTTTATTATTAGGCTTAATTGATAGATCCCTCCAACGTATAAAAAGTTTAGGCAATTTACCAAATTCTTGATGCATCTTTCCTTTTTTTTCCATTTTATTTTAAAATATTCTATCGTTATCTTTTGAAAGATGGAAATTATATTTTGTTATTTTGATTATAATAAATAGAGATACCGAGTGATTTAAGAAAAACAATTAGAAATAATTTGTTCTAGAAAAATGAGGGGGAAAAAAGAGTATCTTCCTTAACAAGAAAGTTATTCGAAGGCCTATTTGATCGGGGGAGCCTTAACCATAACCTCGTTAATCAATAGATTATTTAATTAAATAATTAAAAAAATCAAGATTAACTTTTGGAAATGCATGCTTTATTTGCTGCCTAACTCATTTTAAACTTCATTAATGAGGAAAACCCCCTAAAATTGAAACTTATTAAACCCGCCATAAAAGTCACATGCTAAGCATATCTTCGGCT
>NW_010964918.1:0-2340 GCF_000463585.1 Tarenaya hassleriana
CCCCCCCCCCCCCTTTTGCATGACTCCACGGGTGATCTGTCGCAGCCAGAGAAGATTCAAACCCCAATCCGAGGTTCACATTCCCTGCGTCGTTCCATCCGAACTCGTGTTTGGCAGTCTCGTTCAACCCTATCCTCTATCCTCGGCCAATATTCGTTACCAACCGTGACCTTACAAAACTCATTTGTTTTCGACCATGACACAAATAATATCGATCCGAAAAGAAAAAAAACGAGAACGACATTATCTATCTCGTCAACGAGTTTACAGCCGGATGAAATATACTACGGTTATCATGGATTAATAAAATGATATGAAGTGGTCGAGGGAGAGAAATAACAAAGGAACGAATCCTCATATATATTTATAGAGAGAGCGAGAGTTATATACACATATTGGATCGACATATTGATAAAATGTGAAGAACTCAAATGCTAGACCTAATAGTTTATGAGACTTAGTTCAGATGACAAGTCAAGTCTCCAGCAACAAAGCTCTTAAGTCGTATATACAATACATGAACATTATTCAAAACAAAAATGCGTTTTATAAAGGATTAATTTTTAAAATATATAAAATCACACGTGAAGATTATAATATATAAAACTTTACAGTAAAAATAAGGGTGTTACCTGGAATTCAGCATCAATCGGAATCGCCAACGGCGAGCCAGTCACTGGACTCGCCTTCTGAATCTTTCCTTTGTCGCTCACCTCGGGTACTTGCGTTGAGCAGTATCCAATCGCTTGAACCGCTAGCATTTGATGCTCGTCTGTTATGTACGTTCATATTAGGCGATGGCTTACCCGAGAGATCGTTATCATCAACCTCTAGATCGCTGAAGGAGATATCTTCCTCTCCCTCTCCAGAACCAGAAATCCTGTCTGTTCCTTCAGACGGTTCTTCGCTCTTTTCTCTATGCCCGATGTTAAGGGTCTCTGCTTTGTCAACGATTTCATCCACGTTTTCTGTTTTCCGACTCCTGGCTTCTTCATAAGCTTCGTGATCTCCGGAGCTATCCATTGATCCTGCTTCTCTCTTCTGTTGCAGCTTTAGTAAAAGCCGATCTCTTGTAGCGATTACCTGGACCATTGATATGAAATTATAGATCCACAGCACAAAATAAGTAGACGCTGTGACGAAAGTGTTCTATGGTTTCAGTCTTTTCATGACACAAAAATGTGTTCTTAGCACCTTCAAGAATAGCTATAATAAGACTTAAGATATTTTCTGATCTGATATGATCGACACAACAAGAATGACTGTTGAGTGGGTGCAGTCTCACCTTGGAGGTTGCTAGAAGCTCGAGATCATGTCCATTCACTCTGGGCATCATCAATATAAAGTAAATCAGCCAGAACTGCTCATCATCCACGCATCTACTCACTTCGTTCTTCACATCTGTCAGGCCAGGGACCAGATGTTCAATTGCCGATACATGTGCCCTCTGAGCCTCGGATAATTCAAAATCTGCAAAATTGTCGTGAGAAGTTCAAAACTCTGTGCCACACTTATTTTTACTTTGAAATTCACAGAGCACTATTTGGTTTCAACAAAGATCAATAAGCAGAAGAAGTGCATACACAAGATGATACACTAATCATATAAGATGGAGTTTCCCTTCTGAAGATTCATGCTCAGTGGGCCGAGTGAAAATTGAGCATATCGATTCATCGGTATGAATGGAAACCTCCAGGTTTAATCAATTCCAAATCCCGAGAAGCGATTGAGCTAGAATGTGAACGAAGACGGGGTTATGCAGCGGACCAGTAACACAACCTTAACTGAAGCGGGTGGACACAGATAAAGTTCAGATGAAACAAAAACAGTCAACTACACAAACCATCAACGTCTGCCACAAAAAAAGGGTCTAAACAACAATAAAATTGATTGGGCTAGGGATTTACCATTGTCTATGGATAAAGGAAAATCTGTCCAGCAACCAGGCTTCGTCGAAATCTCCTTCGCGAAATCGACTACTTCCTCAGATATTCCAGGTACTTTATCGAATTCATCATCCTCAGATTCGAATTCCGCCCCTTCACTGCCCCTTTCATCGAGATTACTAGGAAACTGCAACAAATTCGACAAGCGAGAGAGCCCGCTCTTGAAATTCCCGCCGATCTCCGCCAAATCGTTCCGGATCCCCACAAGCGCCTGCTGTGCCGAAGAATCCGACGTTGTCCGCCGCCGGCAATACTCCTCCTCCTCCTCCTCCACATCAACATCCACCGCGACAGCGGAGGAAGATTGGGATGGCGGAGGAGCGAGGAAAGCCGCGACGCCGCGGAGCTGGCGGCCGATGGTCTGACCGAGTACGGACAAGTCCTCCTTCACTCC
>NW_010964919.1:0-2333 GCF_000463585.1 Tarenaya hassleriana
GGAAGACAGTCAACTCGCGGACTCAGGCGAAATCCGCGTCCCAAGACCGCAAGATGGCGAGTTGGAGATTCTGTCGAGTCCCGGTCCGGCTGACCAGGAGTTGGTCCGGCGGACCGGGCTCAGTTTATATTTTTTTTTCGATTTTTCTTCTCCCAGTCCGCCTGTCCGGCCCGAGTCCGGCGGAGTCTTGGTCCGCCGCTGACCAGGCCTGGTCCGGCGGACCAGGCTCTATTTTTTTTTCTTTTTCCTTTTTTTTTTTCTTCGTTCCTTCCCGATCCTTCCTGCGTGTGTCGATCCTCGTGCCTCTCCTCGGCATTGTACTCTTTATTTTTGGTGATTTCATGACATCTCTATTTAATTATTTATTTTTAAATAATTAAATATTAAATCGGGATTCGGGGTATTACAAATCCTCCCCCCTTAAATTGAATTCGTCCTCGAATTCAAAATTGCATGATGTCATCAATACTTCCTCGTACTCTTTCGTCCACTCAAATCTGGCGTTCTTCCTTGTCCTCCTTGTCAAGGGTCGAGCGATTTTTAGCGAATCTCTCAACGAATCGCCGGTAATCGCCGGCTAGTCTCAAGGAGCTCCTGACTTCCGTCGTAGAAGTCGAGCCGGGGCTGCCACTCCATGACGGCCTCGATCTTTGCTGGATCGACCTGAATGCCTCGGGCCGATACCACATGTCCCAGGAATCCGATCTCCTGTAGCCAGAAGTTGCACTTACTGAACTTCGCGTACAGCCGGTTCTCCCTCAATCTTTGCAATATCTTCCGCAGGTGTTCCCCATGTGTCTGCGGATCCGGCGTGTAGATAAGGAGGTCATCAATGAAAATGATGACGAACTCATCCAGGTAGTCCATGAATACGCGGTTCATCAGTTGCATGAACACCGCAGGTGCGTTCGTGAGCCCGAAAGGCATGACAACGCACTCGAAGTGTCCATATCTCGTCCGGAAAGCCGTTTTCTGTATGTCTTCCTCCTTAACCCGAATCTGGTGATATCCGGACCGTAGATCGATCTTCGATAACCATCGGGCTCCCTGTAGCTTGTCTAGCAACTCCTCAATCCTCGGTAGCGGGTACCGATTTCGATAGTTACTTGGTTGAACCATCGGTAATCGATGCACAACCGCATACTCCCGTCCTTCTTCTTCACGAAGAGTACCGGTGCTCCCCACGGCGAAACGCTAGGGCGAATAAAACCCTGCTCCACCAATTCGTTCAGCTGCCTCTTCAATTCGGCCATCTCTGTAGGTGCCATCCGATACGGAGCCTTGGAGATTGGCTCGGGCACGGGTGCCATCCGATACGGAGCCTTGGAGATTGGCTCGGTACCGGGTAGAACATCTATACTAAAGTCCACTCCCCGACGGGGCGGTAGTTCTGGCAGATCGTCAGGGGACACCTCTGGAAGCTCCCGGACAATGGCCGCATCCTCCAGTCTTCTCCTCCGATCCCTGTGTAGCTGTAATGACTACCGGAACGCTTCGTGGCTCGTTCTGATCATCTTCTTGGCTTTCAGCACCGATGATGCTCGGGTCTGTTGCCGGCGCTCCTCGATCTCGGATCTCGAACCCTCCGCATTCATCCGCAACTCGATTGTCCTCGTAGGCGACCAATGTAGGATTGGTACCTCACCAACCAGTTCATGCCTAAAATAATGTCGAATCTTCCGATGGGCACCTTGATGAGATCCGCAGCCAGTAGACGACCAAAATCTCGAGGGGTATACATTCTGGTCCGGCTGTAGGATCCCATGCACTGCTAACGCATCTCCGGTCGGTATGCGCACCACAAAAACATCCCTCGGTTCGATCTCTCCCATCTCAAGTCTCTCCGCTACTCCCGCACTCAGGAAGCTACGGGTTACCCCAGTGTTCAAATAATAGTGGGGTTGTCCCACACCAACAACGAAATCACCCAATATAATTAGAAAGGTACCTGCGATCACTGCAGCCTCCGCTTCTTCTGGACAAGCTTCCTCCTCCTCCTGGATGTCTCGCTCAGCATCGAGGGCATAGACTCTGGGGGCGATCCCTACCCGCGCCGGGGGTCGGGGCGGTCTGTCTGCCCGGCCTGGTGGTCGTGGAGGCCTCGGTGCCACTGCCAGTGGTCCCATGGGTCTCGTTGGACAACGAGACGCAATGTGCCCCGGCTGGTCGCACCGGTAGCATACCACTGGACCCCTAGCCATCGGTGGTGGTGGCGGCGCATGAACAGCCGGTGCCTTGCCCTTGTCACGCAGGTCGTGGTTCCGAGCGTTCCTCCCAGATGATCCCGCGCCGAAGTATCTCCCAGCGGGGCTCCGCTCACGGATCTTCATCTC
>NW_010964920.1:0-2329 GCF_000463585.1 Tarenaya hassleriana
TATCATATTTTTCACTTTGCTACGGTTCGATTCTAAAATATCGTATCGAAACGTCCACCCCCAATAAAAAGGAATACGATTCAAAAGAAACATCTTCAAGAACATTATGAAAGATTCATGCATGCTGACGTCTTGAATTACATGTATATGTCGCTATTTATTTTAACCGTGCAACATTATTAATCTTTAGAAACAATCCGACATACTATTTTTTATATAATTTAAAATCGATAATGTTGAAATAAGATGTCGTTTTCAAATGGATATATGTTTGATTGATTAAATTTTGGTGGCATAATTGATGAAAAGGACAAGTCCTATTCAGAGAGGTCGAAACCCAAACCAATCATAAACGTTCTTGTCTCCTATTTCCTCTACTTTCGATTTCATCTCCAAGCCTCACTAATCACCTCACATTTCAAATTAAATTTATTCCTATATTCAACAATTTTATTGGACCCGATTAAAAAAAAAAAAAATCTCGCTTGCCCGCTTCGTGACAAATGGAACATGTAGTTCTAATTAATAGTTTGCGCGTGTGCACAATACACATGTATATACATCATATATTTGTAAATGTATTATCATATAAATATATCCACGACCTTTAAATCTGAAAAATCCAGTGGATTTGACCATAGATATAAAATAAAAAAATGTTGTGACAAAATCGCAGATAATCGATCTCGAGCATCTTCAATGAATAACGTTAAAAATACCATAATTAGGTATATAAAATCATATCCAATTTAAATGACGAATTTTGTATAGTTCTTTTTTTCACCATAAATTTAGTTTCGGTTTATAAAGTGTAATAAATACGTCAATAAGAGTTTCAATATATTCTTATACATGCGCAAATTCATTATATCTTATTGATTCAATAACGGATTTAATTATTTATATAATTGAAAGCTATGCATACATTGTTATAAATATGTACAGCTAGATCCGTACGAACCAGATTGCAATCATAAAACGTAGAAAACGACTGGAAAGGGAAATCAAATTTCACCCATATCGTTTATTGTGACTATATATATATATATGTGCAAAATAATTATTGTTGTTTGTCACCAACAAATTGTATTATTGGGGTAGTGATAGGGAAATGTAGTTTAAATGTTTCTTTTATTTTATCTTTTTAATCTTTTATTTACGATATATAAGATTACAATCATGTGTATATCATGAGTCTTTCCGAATAAGTCTGTCAAACAATTTCCATTGCAAAATTTTAAAAAAAAAATTATAATTAAGTGACCGTATGAGCTACCGTAGATGCCAAACTCTTCGGGATTCAAATGTTAGGCGAATGCGATCATATGTTAATTGAATGGAAAAAAAAAAGAGAGAAATATATTATGGGGACTAGGAAATTGCATGAACCGCATGGAAACTTAACGTAAACAAAATTATAGACTCCAATCAAGAATCAACCAAAACAAATTATTGGAGTTTGAACACTGATTGTGGAGAACCACAAAATCTGGCATCCTAATATATATATATATAATTCAAAATAGTGATGGAGCAAATAAAAGACAAAGAAATAACGAATAAGAACAAGAACGATTTTAACAAACAAAATCGTCTAATCATCCGTCTCCCACGTCACACCTTTTGTCACCATTCTTCGACTAACTGCTCAAATTGAGCCTCGAAACATGCAGAAAGCTACCGTATTTTCTCGACTTCTATTCGTCCTCGAATTCTTATTATAAAAAAAAATCACGAAATCTAGATTCTTTAATTCGCTTTTTAATTAACACGAAACTTATAATTTCGACGACCCATTTTGTAAATTTATTTCCACATTATTATCGGTCATATTCATAATTATAAAAAAAATGAGTTCGTATGTTTTTTGGTTGTGATTGAGGAAATGGAGAAAGAAAAAAGACCTGAAAATGGGGAAAAAAGCCGGAAGAGTACACGTGGACATCTTCTTCGGACACGAAATCACATATGATGGTCGGAGAGAGGGTCCTAGTCAGCATTTTGCTGACGTGGCAATATTCTTCCTTGGGGTTTTGTATCAAATTATTTTATTATTATCTTGCCCGTAGAAACGGCTAAAAAGGAGTTTGGAGAGGTCACGTGAATTGCAGAACCTTTCATATTACGCCCCATACCTTATAATTAATTAATAATTAGACACGGCAACAGGTTATGCTACATTTTTAATGAATATAAATTAATTTTACATAAACATTTGAAACATATATAACGCAATAATTTAACATAATATATTCAAATTAGTTGTTTATAAATGTTCATTATAAAGATCATTATAGCGGTGAAAATTTTAAAAATCTATAAAAAAAAA
>NW_010964921.1:0-2328 GCF_000463585.1 Tarenaya hassleriana
TTCTGTTACCTGCTACTTGTTCTGTGCAAGTACCATCGGAGTAGATGAGTCCCTCTTCCTATCCTTGCAGTTTCAGAAAGTATACATTGTCATTAACAAGAGCATCCGCCCCGTTGTTGCTCGGACTGAGATGAATTGGTTGATGGCTTTAAGTTAACATCGACCATGTCTTCCTGTTTTGTTGAGGAAAGTGTCTCCATCCCGGGCAATGCCCCTGCTATCTTCCGGAATAACGGCTGACAGATTTTCCACGATTTGAACATATACAAGTTATGTGGATAAATCATGTCTTTAAGGCAAGTTATTGGGGCCATTGGGTTGTGTTTTTCTTTCTCACCTTGATGTTGAATCCTGCTTTTGCACTGGTCTCTATGAACATTACTCCGAACTCACGAGCTTTGTTATCCCCCTCCTCTATCGAGACTTGCCTGTTTCATAACCAATGCCCGCATCTAAGAGTATAGAAACATAACTTAAAATGGAGTAAACCCCATTGAAGACGCCATGTCCAGACCTTCTGTTGGTATATCAAGTTTAAAAGCTAGTTTTCAAAGTGGCAAAGATTTCTTCTTTTGTATGCCCAAGAAGCTCATCATGTAAATCCATCCATAGTATTACAGAAAAGCTCCATATTTTCCATGTCTACCAAGAATTTGAACAAGGATCTGTACTTGATATAGGTCAATTGGTCTTTACCTTTTCTCAACGAGATCAGTTTTGTTACCCACGAGAACAATGATAACGTCACCGCCTCTTTCTGTACGAACTTCCTCAATCCACCTCGTGGTGTTCAAAAACGATTGCCTATCTGCATTGTTAAGAAAATATGAGACCTTTATGTCGGTTCATTGGCAAAGGATAAGTCTGACAAATACTTGATGATCCCATGTCGATATACCAAAGAAAATACGTGACGGGAAAATTTCATAAGTTTAAGAGACGTTCTTACTTGCCACATCATAGACAATTACAGCAACAGAAGAATCCCTGATGTAACTTGGTATTAGACTTCGAAATCTCTCCTGCCCTGCAGTATCCCTGTGTTACAAATTAATCTTTATCGACCAATCTGACAATTACATAGACCTGTATCTATTTCTACGACGATGAACAATTAAAAAAAAAAAATCAGATAGTACACGTTCACTTTGAAATCACATGGTAGCCTGCAGGATCGACACTAAGAATCTCAATAGACCTAACTATAGCGAAATATTCCTTGAAACAATATCCTCATCTTCCACAGGCTTTATCCTATGAAGACATGAGTTTCTGCAATAATTTATATACAAGCATACATAGTATATAACATGCTTCACATAAAGCAGAAGAGTGTATACATATATATATATGAATGAGAGCATGAAGGGATGATTACCAGAGCTGCAGACGAACAGTCCGATCTTCAAGGTACATCGTTTTAGACAAAAAATCAATTCCGATGGTTGCCTTTACAAAGTGCCGTAGACGACAAGGTCAGTTCTTCAAATGGTAACAACTAACAAATGTCCGAAAACTTCAGATACATAGACACAGGAATCCTTAAAATTCAGAATGAACTTTCTTTCCTTGTCATGCTACTAATTTTCACAACACTGTACAGTAGAAAATCACTTGTAACTCTACCAAAGTTATAGGCATGCAACAAACATCTTTCTTCTCTGATTACACAGAAAAGGCCAGAGCTTTCTCCAACAGTTTATCCATCTTATCTACTCCGGTGGTCGTCAACGATCAAAACTACACAAAATTCACCTAATTCATTCGACATGCCGAATTCTCGATAGAATAACGATAATCATCAGCGAGACAAGGTCAAATGTCATCATGATTCACAATCGATTGAAATTTTGTATTCTTCACGAAATAAAGGAAAAATCAACACTAGAATATGGCAAAAATCAGAATCCCATCCGAATCTCCCGTTCAGAAAATCAAAACGAATGACGCGGAACAGATAAGGGCGTTCCGATCAACGGAAAAAGACCTACAAAACGGCGACGAAATTTGGAAAAAGGGAAATGAAAAGAGAGAGGGAAGATAGAGAAGAAAACGAACCTGGTAAGTGATGTCGAATTTGTCGTACATGAAACGAGTGATGATGCTAGTTTTGCCAACGGATTGATCGCCGAGGAAAACCAGCTTGTATTTGGCTAAAGGTGACACCGTCGCCATTTTCGTCGTGAACCTAAGGTTTAGACCTTAATCTGTGATTTCTCTATGGTTCAGAATTCAGAAAGAGAGAGGGGAGAATGGAATCGGACGGGAGAGAAGACGAGGTTTACAAGTTAGACGCGTTTACGCGGGGAAACCGCCAACCACGAGCAC
>NW_010964922.1:0-941 GCF_000463585.1 Tarenaya hassleriana
GTGCTGGTATGATCGCACTGGTCGACTCTTGCGTTCACTACGTTTCATCTATTTTCACCCGCTAGTCCATTCACGGCCTTTCGCCATTCTTGACCCCGCAAAATATAGCCGCGAAATCTGAGTTCTCCGGTTTTTTTCAATGGTTTGGTTCTCGTACCATTTCCGCCTAGAACAAACAACAACAGAATTAACAAATCCATGCCGAACAAACGAACATCGGTGGAACGAGATCCGGTGGAAAAAATGGCGCAACACGTGCAACCGGGTATTGCATTAGAATTTATCAAACAAGACAACAGTTATCGTCTCCGTTAACCAGAAACGAGGTGTGAAAAATAAAAAACATCAATCAAATATTACAATAAAAGTAAGAGTTACTTGGATATAAAAAACCCTGTGCGCAAAGAATATCGAAACGAGATGCGACAACAAAAGGAAAAGAAAGGGTGCAACACGAGGACTTCCCAGGAGGTCATCCATCCTAGTACTACTCTCGCCCAACCACGCTTCACTGCGGAGTTCTGATGGGATCCGGTGCATTAGTGCTGCTATGATCGCACTCATCGACTCTTGCGTTCACTACGTTTCATCTATTTTCACCCGCTAGTCCGTTCACGGCTTTTCCCGTTCTTGACCCCGCGAAATCTGAGTTCTCCGGTTTTTTTCTCAACGGTTTGGTTCTCGTACCATTTCCCCTAGAACAAACAACAACAGAACAAATCCATGTCGAACAAACGAACATCGGTGGAACGAGATCCGGTGGAAAAAATGGCGCAACACGTGCAACCAGGTATTGCATTAGAATTTATCAAACAAGACAACGGTTATCGTCTCCGTTAACCCGAAACGAGGTATGAAAAATAAAAAACATCAATAAAATATTACAATAAAAGTAGGAATTATTTGGAGATAAAAAACCCTGTGCGGACAGAACATCGAAA
>NW_010964922.1:1065-1958 GCF_000463585.1 Tarenaya hassleriana
CTGGTATGATCGCACTGGTCGACTCTTGCGTTCACTACGTTTTATCTATTTTCCCCCGTTAGTCCGTTCACGGGCTTTCGCCATTCTTGACCCCGCAAAATATAGCTGCGAAATCTGAGTTCTCCGGTTTTTTTTTCAACGGTTTGGTTCTCGTACCATTTCTGCCTAGAACAAACAACAACAGAACA
The DNA here is from genome assembly GCF_000463585.1 of Tarenaya hassleriana. Lineage (NCBI taxonomy): Eukaryota > Viridiplantae > Streptophyta > Magnoliopsida > Brassicales > Cleomaceae > Tarenaya > Tarenaya hassleriana. Next base: position 1,254 of record NW_010964922.1, read on the forward strand.
AACCCATGCCGAACAAACGAACATCGGAGGAACGAGATCCGGTGGAAAAAATGGCGCAACACGTGCAACCAGGTATTGCATTAGAATTTATCCAACAAGACAATGGTTATCGTCTCCGTTAACCAGAAACGAGGGGTGAAAAATAAAAAACATCAATCAAATATTACAATAAAAGTAAGAGTTACTTGGAGATAAAAAACCCTGTGCGGACAGAACATCGAAACGAGATGCGACGACAAAAGGAAAAGAAAGGGTGCAACACGAGGACTTCCCAGGAGGTCATCCATCCTAGTACTACTCTCGCCCAACCACGCTTCACTGCGGAGTTCTGATGGGATCCGGTGCATTAGTGCTGCTATGATCGCACTCGTCCACTCTTGCGTTCACTACGTTTTATCTATTTTCACCCGCTAGTCCATTCACGGCGTTTCGCCATTCTTGACCTTGCAAAATATGGCCGCGAAATCTGAGTTCTCCGGTTTTTTTTCAACGGTTTGGTTCTCGTACCATTTCCGACTAGAACAAACAAATAGAACAAACCCATGCCGAACAAACGAACATCGGTGGAACGAAATCCAGTGGAAAAAATTGCGCAACACGTGCAACCGGATATTGCATTAGAATTTATCAAACAAGACAACGGTTATCATCTCCGTTAACCCAAAACGAGGTGTGAAAAATAAAAAAAACATCAATCAAATATTA
>NW_010964923.1:0-15377 GCF_000463585.1 Tarenaya hassleriana
GTTGGCAACTAACCCGATACGCAATATATCTAACTTAACGAGAAGATATTCTCGGCTAATATATATATACATATGTATGTATACACCAACCATTTTTCATGTCCAATCATTCAATTAAAAAACCCCCGACCAATAATGCAAACTTGAATGGAATTGGTACCACCTCATGACCTTTTTTATAAAATAGGCGAAAAAAAATCAAATAAAAATTAATCGGTACCACCTTTGGTCCATACTGTTTTTTTAAACCAAACTTTTATTTGATTATATTAAATATTATTAAAAGAACAAGACATATAAGTGTTGAGTTTACAAAGGCAATCCTAGTAATAGTATTTACGTTATACATACACATGTGCAAGGGAAACATTGTTACAACTTTTTACAAAAAAAAAAAAAAAAAAAAAAAAAAAAAAAAAGAAGAAAATGTTTTCTAGCTATTAATATCCAATTTGGATAGTTTAATCGGTAAAATGAAATATAAACGTATATCTGGTCCCGATTTTAAACTTTAAGTTGAAAAAAAAATGTAATTTCAATCATATGATTTGCTTCCATCCTTTCGATTAATCAGAATCTCGGTTCAAAATATTGGATTATCTAAACAAAAATTCTAACTATTAATTAACATATGGAATCTAATTTTTTTTCTTACAAACTATGATTAATTAACAAAAAGTATGTAAATGATGATTAAAAAAATCTCAAATGATATACCTAAAAGTAATGATTAATTGCATCTTATAGGCTGCAAATTGCCATTTGGACTACTAAAGCATTTGAGAAACATAATTGTTTTTCGTTGGGGCGATTGTACACGCAACCAACCCTCTCTTTTGCCCACCACATATACTCCCACCTGGCCCACTTTTCATTGAACGTGAAACTCCTGTCCATATCATATCCCTGCATGCATACGTACACACACACACATATATATATATATATATATATATGTATGCATGCATGCATGCAAGAAAATATGATATAATGGGTCGATTTCTGTCCTAATGGGCATTATTGAAATATAATGGGTCTAGTTATTACATTATGGGCCAACATATTAGCCCATGTTTATCTTTATTAGAATATTTATTTGGGCCGTAAGATATTGAAGCCTTTGATAAATATTCTTGATGCCATTTATTATTGTTATTATTATATTATTGTTATTATCATATTGTTATTATTAAATTACAGGGGTTCAAACAATTAGTTAATGACACTAATTGAGACATCAAGAACATGAAACGTGAAAAAACTAAAAAAAATACATAGAACTATCTTGAAAAATATTAAATAAAAAACATAGATAATTATAGTTTAGTTGAGTATTTTTCTAGACCATAGAAGCGACCATATCCAAAAATAATAATAATATTTATTATATATTTTACAGTCGAGATAAATATTGAATTATTCTCCCGTGGCTCAGAGTAACAGCTGCCTTGTTTTCTGATGCCTAATTGAATTTTGACCTTGCTTTTCAATTACAACTAATCACTAGCTTGATTATTTTTTTTTTATTTGTTCAATTTGTGTTTCCGTATCCAATCAAAACATCAATCTTTTTACGTTTACTTTATTATAAAAGTTTATCATCTGATTATAATTTTTTTTATATTTAAAGTCCAGCATTATACAAATCCAATACAAGAAACACATCATAAGCTTAGAAATTAGAACATGACACTAAAGGATTCGGACAAGCAAAGGCGAGCAGTTCAGGGTATTTAAATTTCAACACAATTAAATCAAAACCTGAATTCTTAAAAAATATGCGAACCCATACGCTTATTTTAAATTCACGAAATCTAATTTTCTGTATCTAAATAATCAATACACGTTTTTATTCCTTTTCTGGTATTCTTTGGGGCTAGCTAGATAGATATCTCGAATCATATTCATCCGTTCAGTCCATTTTTAATAGGTCATTATTATTTAAATAAACTATATATTATACGAGCTGCTTCGTGTTTGTTCTTATAGTATATATATGATTATGTCTAGCGAATCTTGAACCTTGTTTCAATAAACTGGAATTATTAGGAAGAAATATACACTTTCTATATAATCTCTCTCTCGCAAATCAGAGATAAGTTAAGAGATTAATGGTGATCGGAGAATGTAACGACGATCGAATCTGAAGAATCTGGTGAATTTGGAAACAAAATCGAAATTAAATCAAAATCGGAAAGATTTGAGTGAATAAATGGAAAGTCTGCATGTGCATGGGCTACGACCTCAGACTATAAAAGCTCTCGCAGCCCTCACACCGACCGAAAACCCTAGCGGCGAAGAGAGAAAACCCATCACCACCTCTCGACAACAATGGCGGAAGTCGAACAAGAGGTGGCGGCCGGACAGGCCAAGAAGAGGGCATTCAAGAAGTTTTCCTACAGAGGGGTTGATCTGGAGGCTCTCCTCGACATGCCCACCGACCAGCTTGTCAACCTCTTCACTGCCCGTCCTCGCAGAAGGTGGGACATGTTCTCTTTCCTGTTCCTGTTTCCGCCGCTACATTAGAGGGTTTTGGTCTGATTTTGCTACATGGGTACGGTGAAAGTGCAGGTTCAAGAGGGGTTTGACCAGGAAGCCCCTGGCTTTGATCAAGAAACTGCGCAAGGCGGTAACTTTTGCTAATCCCTTTCGGCCGGCATTTAGGTTACAGTGAACTTCACCCTTACACCAGTTTTTGGTTGATGGGTGTGTCAGAAAACGGAAGCAGCGCCAGGGGAGAAGCCAGAGGCCGTAAGAACACACCTCAGGAACATGATCATCGTCCCGGAGATGATCGGGAGCGTGGTGGGTGTGTACAACGGCAAGACCTTCAACCAGTTCGAGATCAAACCCGAGATGATCGGTCATTACCTGGCCGAGTTCTCCATCACCTACAAGCCTATCAAGCACGGCAAGCCCGGCCAGGGAGCCACTCATTCCTCCAGGTTCATCCCTCTCAAGTGAAGAAGACGCCGCTTTCCACTGCTCTCTATATCAATTCTATTTCGAATCTTGTATTTGGATGCTTTGATAATTTATATTTATATTTATATATATTCAATCTCAGAACCTTATATTATTATAAAGCCGTGCTTGCCCTGTTTCAAAAGTTATTCATTTGCTTTCAAAAAAGAACACTAGTAAGGATTTTCATGTTATATATGATCAAATTAAATTTACAATTTTGTGATATTTTAAACATAATTTTAATATATTTTTATTTATTTATATATATATATAATATACATTAATATGGGTCGAACGTCCACTTTGGGATGTAGCCCGAATCAAATATGCCATTTTTCCGTTTGTAAGCCCATTTTGGCCCAATACAAATTTTAGTCCATTAGGGCTTGATGTTTATTTCAGCCCATTGAAATGTTTAGTTCTTTTAAGACCAAACAAAAAAAATTATAATGTAAATTGCACAAATACAACCTCAGCATCTATTAAATTCATTTTTCTATCGTAATTTTCAAGTTTTTTTTATATACAGAAAATAATAGCTTGTAAAATGCCTCTATGATGGCCCTCACGTTTCCTTTTTATATTTCGGAAAAAACGATTAAAATAAATAAAAAAGTCCGCATAGTTACGTAACACTTTGAATTTTGAAACCCAATAAATAAAACACGCGTTAACCGCTGATTCAGTTGAAAAGATTTTGCAAAGTATCGACCGTTGATAAGTGATGGTGACATACGAGATGAATGGAATTATCATATTCTTTGTACAATAATTCCGAATTGGTACGTAAAATCATATATAACCTTTAACTACCTTGTGGTTAATATATATATATATAGGTGTATATGGTATTAAGAAATTATATCTATTGAATTAAATATAAAGAAAAAAACATTGGTCGGAGACATGTCTTTCATTAGGTCCCTTCCTATACGTTTCTTTTTATGATTTTTTGTTATTTCTAAATTCAAATTCAATGTGAGCCTCAATTATTATACCTTTTTTTTTTTTTATAAAATCAACGCCATTTAAGCTTTATATATATTATACGAGTTGCTTTGGGTTTTGTTCTTATAGCATATGATTATGTCTAGAGAATCTTGAACCCTTTTTTTTTAATAAACTAAAATTATAAACACTTTTTTTATATATAATAATTCGACCAAAACATGGTTGACATGTGGTGGTGGACACCCACATAAATGCCAACAAGACTTAATCATTGTCGTGTAAAAAACTATATATATATATATATATATATATGCAGTTTAATAGAATTTATTCAATATTTTTAAAGAGTTATATAATTTGAATTTACTATCCAAAGTTGCGTAAAATAAAAATAACGTGGAGACAGTCCGACACGTAGTTTCAGCGGTCAACTCCACCGATGTCGTCTCGTCCCTTCCGCTCCTCTACGAAAAGTCGTTATTAAATTAATAATTCGATTTATTTTTTAAAAAATTACACAGAAGCTAAAAGCTTCACGTTCTCCTCCGTTGTTTTTCTTTCATGGCCAAACCAGAAAGAAGCAGTTCTTCTCTGGCCATCCTCCTTCAAGTTTCTTCTTGAAGCTGCTGAATAATTTCGCCCGATTTCGAAAATTTTCTCCAAGTAAAAATCGTTTCGTAGTTTCTTCGCTGCTCCCTTCGTTCTGAATCAAATCTGAGGAGGAACAAAAAAAAATGCCGCATTCTTGTCTGAGAATCGTCAGATTCAAAAATCTCAGCCACAGATTTCACCGCCGGATTCTGATTCTCCGGCGATTTGGGCGGTTGCTGTGGAATCGGATCGTTGCTTGCACTCCCGGAAAGTCCCGTCGCTACCTGTTGCTCTCTCGCCCCTCTCCGTCTCCGATTCCGTCTCGTCCGCCTCCGGTAACGTCCGCCTCCGTGGACGGAGCGCTGGTGCACCGCCGCGACGAAAACCACCGGAAATCCGACTCCGATCTGGTATCGCTCAAGATCTGCCTCCTGGGAGATTCACAGATCGGGAAATCCAGCTTTCTGGTTAGTAATTAAGATTCAAATTTTCAAAATATCAAACATTTTCAGCATCAAAACTGCGGGAATTTATTTGAAATTCGCAATACGGAATTTGCAGGCGAAGTATGTCGGCGATGAGAAAGAGGAGAGATCACGAGAGAAAGGAATAAACGTGATGGACAAGACATTATCAATGGGAGGAGCTCGCATTTCGTACAGTATATGGGAATTAGAAGGTAATTAACTATAAATTTAAGCTTAATCTGGTGATTAGTGGTAGGATTAAGCAGTAATTAGTCTGAATTAAGGAAATGATTAACCTTTTTCAGGCGACGAAAACACGAGGGCTCAAATTGCCACGGCTTGCAAAGACTCTGTTGCCATCCTGTTCATGTTCGATCTCACCAGCCGTTGCACGTTAAACAGGTAAACGTGTTTTTTTACGCTCTAAAAATTATTAAAATCAGGATTATTAAGGGGATATAAATCAATTATCTTAATTTTCCTAAATCAATCTCGATATTTCTGCAGTGTGATTAGCTGGTACCAGCAAGCTAGGAAGTGGAATCAAGTAAGAATTTAAACTTAATTACCACTGTAATTTTCATGTTTTTGGATCTTTCATATGCAAAAGTAAAACGTTACAGATGTAAATTTATCCTGTTCATGAACATCTTAATGTTGTCGGAGAGAATCTGAGATTGAACACTCAGTTTGACACTAAATTTCTGACAAACTGTCTTGTTCATGAGCCGATACTGTCGTATATATATATGTTCATACGTACGTATATACGCATTTGATATTTGCAGACGGCGATTCCAGTTATGGTAGGAACTAAATTTGACGAGTTCATCCAGCTCCCTATCGATCTGCAATGGACAATCGCCAGCCAGGTACTTGAAAATTTGATTTCATATCCAAATCCAAAGCATCGAGAATGATTTCTTGAAACTCGAACAAACCCTTTTGAGATATGCATGTTTTTCGGATAACAGCGATCAAATCTGCGTAGACTATGACAGGGATTACCGTTTTTGAAACATTTTCGAAAACATGTAATAGCGTGATCTGATCCATGAAACAGGCTCGAGCGTATGCCAAGGCGTTGAACGGGACGCTGTTCTTCTCGAGCGCGACGTACAACATAAACGTGAACAAGATCTTCAAGTTCGTGACCGCTAAGCTTTTCGACTTGCCATGGACCTTGGAGCGCAATCTCACCATCGGCGAACCTCTCATCGATTTCTAGAACGTTTCCGGAAAATTCGACTGTACTTATTAACGAAGAAATCGGCGGCTGGGATGATCGGCCGGCCGACCGGCCGAATTTGAAGCGAGATGGATAGAGGAGGAGGCGGAGGATTCGCCCGCCTCTCCATTCTTGTCTTAAAAGATATAATATAACACCCGAAGGAAAAAAAAAAACACAGAGAAAGTTTATTTCCGGTATGGTTTATGATTGATAAATTCATTTTCTGAGAAATAAAAAAAAAACATTATCGTAAAAGGTTATGGAATAAAGAGGTTATGTATCATTGAGATTGGACGGATTTTTTTTATTAGGAAATGTGGTTCAAATATATTATATACACAAATAACAAACAAAAATCTTTAATCTCTTTATTATTCAAATATGCTTCTCTATAAAATGAGCAGATGGATCATATAAACCCAAAAATTACCTCTCTCCCCACCAGACAGGAATCGAACACTTAACATCAAAGTGAAGTTACCTCCTACCCAAGTTTGACCACTCGTCCACGATCTGTTGGGTAGAGTTATTAAGTTATTAGTTGGTGTTTCAATATTTTCTTTTTTTGAATGTTTATATAACATGTTGTATAATATTATGTTATAGAAAACATAAATATGTCGCTGTCGCTCTAAACTATTAATCGGGGCTCAGTCGATATGAGCAAAATTCTGTGAGTATAAATGAATAATAGAAGATATTTTTGAACTTGTGATATATATAATTGTCTTTAACTATTTTAGATAAATATTGGATGTTTTTTTATTTTTTTACAGTGGAAACCCATCATACGGCCATTCGGATCAGACTCCACATCGTCACACAACCATCGGTCGAACAATCGGTATCGCCGACAATAAATCTCCTACTCTGCGTAACAACCGACAAGCTACGCAAAGAAGGTAAACCAGTCGAAGTTGACCGGTTGAAGAGAGTTTTCATAGCCCGGTTTTGGGGGTTTGTCATCAACGTGTATTTCATTTTACGAAATATCTCTCACATATAATGAATTCGAATGGAAATTATTATTTTTATTGTTATCTCAATAATTGTTTTTATGGTTTTGTCATTTATGGCGTAGTTCCCCTTTCTCCAAGTTCATTGATACTAATAATCGCATAACTTTTATCTCATCCCCTACATTTATAGCATCTCCTTAATATAAACTATATTTTTCCCAATAGCCAATAAAAAATGTCATACACACACACACACACACATATATATATATATATATATATATAAACTCAATTCTTAATATAAAATTTTTTATGATCAAAACTTGAACGATATTTTATAACATAAAAGAATTTGATAGAAATTCTCAATTGTTAATGTGGTTTTACATTACTTTCATTCTCTTTGCCACTACAAAAAAGAAAAAGGAAAAAAAAAAGAAAATGAAAGGAAAATAAATGTTCACAATGTCGAATTGCCTCGCAACATCAACCGGGCAGATTCAATGAATAAAAATTCTCCCTTAATGCTGGATTTGATAGTTTTCACTTTTTCTATTAATTAACCGTTATAAAAAAAAAGAAAAAAAGAAAAGAGAGCATATTTTTTGTTTTTTTATATAATTTTAATTTTAATTTCTTACGTTGTAATTTTTTTTTCAATTGATTTAGTTGGAATTCTTTTTATCAGATTATTGTGGTATTAGTGTTGATTTTATTTACATTTAATTCTTTAGATATCTAGAATCTTTAGCCTTCACAAGAATAATATATCCACGACTTTGAATATCATTGGTAGGTAAATATGGTTTAAATTAGTGGACGGTTGCTAATTCTTTATTTTGATTAAACTACATTAATTATGTTGATAGTAATGATTTACCTAAAAATAAATTTCTGAAAATGATGCTTAGGTTGGGCCAAATCCCATTCAAGCCTATAAACATCGGTCAAAAACGATTTATTCTATTAATTAAAATGACTCTAACAACTAAATTTTCCCAATAATAAAACACCTATGATCGAATTTGAATTTCCATGATTAATTAGTAGATTGATATTAAATTCAATAATTACTTTTCGGGTTTTTCTGCCGATTCAGCGACTTAATTAAATCCAAACTTAAACTAAGTATCTTTAAATATGCGAAGATTATTTCTTTCTAACACATGATAAAAAATATTTTTATATATTTCATTTTTTTTTTGTAACAATGGATATAAATTTCTAGAATTAGTTTGGTTCACTTGTTTAGAAGTCCATGTTTTGGCTTTTGGTCTCTTTAAACCTGATCAACGCATCCGGACACATGTGGTGACCACATCAAGATTCCCCAATTATTTTTATAATATTATTTTATATATCCGTGAAAAAAATATTAATTGCATTTATACATATATAAACATATGTATAAACCACCATCCACAAATCGATTCTTATATTCATCAAACTCCACATGATGGATACACTCTCTCGGAATTCTCGTGAACAAAAGCATCATCATCATGAACATGAACATGATCATGATGATGATGATGACGATCATCATCAAGAAGAGAGTGGATGGACGACTTACTTGGAAGGTTTCTCAAATCATTACAACGTGAATGGAGATGGAGACTCTTGTTCCGACGTTCTCGGATCCTCTCCCTCTCTCGTCTCCGACGCCGGCACGGGGAGAGCCTTTCAACACGTCGCCGGCGGTGGCTCTCCGGCTGGTTTTCCGGCGAGGTTGAAGTTTCGGAAATTGGCGAGAACCAAAGAGATTTGCGGCGAGGACGAGTCTTTGGAGGACACAGCCAGTTCTCCGGTCAATAGCCCTAAGGTATAATAAAATTATATGACCTAAAATCCAAATACTCCATCGTTGAATTAATTATACTCGGACGAACAAAATAAAAAAGCCGATTCCTCCTTTTAATCTTTTTTTTTGTTCGTATTTTTTATTAATTCATTGGTTTCTGATTATTTATCGCCCGATAGTTGAAATTAGGTTATATATCTTATGTAGGTATTGCTTTTATATATATTATTTGGCAATTATTATTATTATTATTATTATTATTATTATTATTGGAATTACGAATCATATGTGACATTGATGATTGATAATCATGTCGATGAACAGGTTAGTGAGTTTGAGCAGGTCCAGACAACACCTAGAAAACTCCATGAATACATCAGTTCTAGTTTCGTTATGGTAATCTCTCAAGCTCTTCTGACCACACACACACACACATATATATATATATATATGTATGTATGTATGTATAAGTTCTGACTGGTTAATTATATATTCGAAAACCCTAACCATGAAAGGGAAATGGACGCATCCCGGATCAAATCCATGGGGATGGAGAAAGAAACATTAAGAACAATCTCAAAGATGCCAAGAACGATCTGAGGAGTAAAGGACTTTGCTTGGTCCCTATTTCCATGTTGGCTAATTATAATCCTTGACTTCATTAATCGTGTCGGTCCATTAATTAGTGTTTTATATATGTACGTACAAACCCATGTAAATGCATACATACATACATATATATATATACACCTAGACAAATGTGTACACACATATATGTTATTTATCTCCATATATGTTTATATATACATATATGTGTCTTGTGGATGTATGTACATGCAGTGTCTATGTTGAGTAGAAATATGAATAAATACTTGTGAGAGCTTTGTCCTAGCGATTTCCATAAAAGGTTCCGATTCTTTTCACATCAAACATATATATATATATATATATATATATATATATATATATCTATATATGTATGTATGTATGTATGTATGTATGTATGTATGTATGTATGTATGTATTAACTAACATGTGTTAGTTATGATTTTCATTTTTATAATGTCCAACGGCTAACCGTTTACACACACACACACACACACACACACATATATATATATATATATATAAATTTTTGTCCAACCGCAATTACAGTTTCAGTCGGTGTGATACAAGATGTAATTATGACAGCGTTATTGGAACATAAACATAATTAATGAGCATCTATATGACCGTGGCGTGATCGAAATCAATCTTTGTATACATAATCCACTGGTCTACCATAATGTTACAATGTCAATGTCCACCTAATTATACACATTTTCTACGAAATAATTTCAATAATTAGACAGAGTTAGCGTATAATTTAGTGGTAGATCATACACAAATCAACGTATAAGCTTTAGCCGTTCCATCTCTAAAGCACAATAAGCTTCTGGAATATATATATATATACTTATTTATTATAATTATTATATATCGTTATAATTATTTTAGCTAAAGATAATGAGAATCGTAACCAACTCAAATTATCAATACACACAGATGTATATACAGTTATACACACATGTATGCATAGTGTTTTTGTTATGCAATTTTATATATGTGCGTGCAAATACATACATACATTCATTCATTGGGAGCCTAAGGACATGAAGACTTTCTCTCTTTTGCGTTATATATATATATACATATATATATATATATATATGTATGTATATATATATATTGTTATCAAACTTATATCATCGCCCCCTTCAAATTTGACTAAGGGCCGGGGGTCAAAGATTAGATTAAAGGAGTTATTAATTTTCTTACATCCGTTTACCGAACCCATTTGGGATCGTGTTAGGTGATCAATCAAGTCTCATTGAATAATTCTTTCCTATTTTGTATTGTAGATTACAGGAAAAAAATAAATAAATTATAAACCGTTATATAAAATTCATCATATGTATTTCTATTAAACAGGAAATATTCCCCGGATATTAACATATATTATCCTCTGATCTTATTAACATATATTATCCTCTCATTTCCATAATTAAACTTTTATTCTCTTAACAATTTCATAACGTTAAAAACTAACTAGACATGGGCACAAAATCATCGGATACAAGTGTGTGTATATATATATATATGTATATATCCATTTGGAATGAAGAAAACAATCAACTTGAACACTTGAATTGTTATCGTTATCTATGGTCTTAAAATGTGGTGGATGAAGTGTCTCATCAACTCAATTATGATTAACGACATTGTTAATCACCGCTTGAATTACATTTGTCTTTTTTGGTTTTCACTCGATTTTTGAGTAAGGGTGTCAATGTAGAGATAATGACATTATTTTTTGACACATTCATTGACAACATTTTTTTTATTTTGTAATATGTTGCCAAAATTATTTGAAAGATGGATATAAAACAAAAGTAGTAAATAAATCATCACAAAATAATTAAATATTCGTAATAAATTTAGAGATTACAAATCAGTTATTGAGAAGCATATTATTAAGAAATATGGAGAAGATTCGAGAATATTATGTAATATTTAGATTTTATTTTATTTCTGTATTTTATATATTTATATTGATTAAATAAGATATGTTATGATTCTATTTGTTATCTATAAATATTATATTTTTTTTTATATTGAATAATGAGAAATCCAATGATTCTCGACCCTTATCTCAATTATATATGTATTGACCCAAATTTGGATAATTTAACCATTGAAATAGAGACGTAAAGCATCTATATATTCTATCTCGAGTTTGAACCTCAAATTTAAAAAGAGATCGTATATTCTAAATCATATAACTGGTTAACGACTCCGAGATTAGTCACCTTGGTCCAAAAATTTCGGTTAAAAAAAGTATATGACTCGGATACAGTGCATTAGCAAGAAAATACAAAAGGTTATATGGAACAAACCGACAAAATAAACTTTATTTCATCTCTCTTAATGTCAAATCATGTGTCGTGAATTAATCCAACATTGATCAAAACTTTAGTTGTGTTTGGTATTTAGGGTTTTGATAGGACATTTTTACTTAGTTTGCATGGAAATTCTGACCGGGCAGTTTTTTTTTTTAATTAATGAAGTGTTACATATAACAGTAAACATATAAACATATATTATAGAGGTTGGTACATTTAGATAATATAATATGTTTGATTTTTAATGAATATATTACATTTTTTATTACAAGAACGCTTCAAGATCTTTTGCTTCTCCGACCAAATTTCCCTTGTAATGGCAATCATGTTCCATATAGATATTCATTTACGTCATGAACTTGCCAACTGCTTGTTTCTTTATACATCTCTTTTTTTATTTAGGTAAATTCTTTATATAATTTGTGCATTATTTGATGTACTATTTTTCATCAATTTTGCAAATATTCCGCATAGGTTAATATTCCTATATTATGTATTTATGTTAGGGTTCCTAATTATTATATTTAAATATTTTTTATAAAGTACTTTATTACATGTATTCTCTTTATATATATCTATATATATAACAGAAGGGATATAAATTCTTAAAAATCTAGAAAATGCAGATATCCATACCAATTATTCTAAATACACAATGGATTATCCAAAAAAAATCAACTATTTAATGCATATAACGAGCGTTTTCAAAATTCTTTGTTCAAAATTCAATGAGATAATGGGGATGATTCAAAATTATTTTGTGAAACATTTTAAAATTTCCCGGGATTGATTGTGTTCACATTAACAGAATAATAAATAAATAAATAAAGGGGGAGAATATTATTATGCGTGATTGCCGGCTTCAGCTTTGGTCTTTGAGAAAGGAATTTAGTTGGATAATGATGGGACCCACCTCTTCATTAGCCTCGCTAATCTCTTCTAATTACCTTTTAATTAAACCCATGTGCCCAGTTCTAATCCTTGTTTTTATTCTCGAAATCTCCTTCCAATTTTCTTTCCGAATTTAACATCGTCCCTTTTTTTTTATATTTTTTTATTCGTTTTAATTTCCTTTTTGTCACAAAACAAAAATTAATATATTCATAAATTAGATTTTTCAATTAATCTAATGGTCTGTTGTATCCATACAATTGATTTTATTTTATTTTCTTAAGATACCACGATCCAAATTCATATCCCTTGATAATGACAAACTAATTAGTTATACGCCCGTGATCTCACTATACATCTATCCTTTGTACTATACCAATAATATCGGTTTATAATCATTATTTGATTATCGCTTTCACTACTTTATTCTATGCTTGCAATATACATATATATATATATAAATATAATTAATCGACAAACTACATCTAATATTATCACGCAGGGTCATTGAATCGATGGCTCTGTTTTATTTTATAGTCCAGATTCCCCTATATTCATATTATACATACATACATACATACATTTAAGATTATACAAATCGAATTATACATTTAAGATTAAGAAAAATAATTTCTCGAAAATTTTCCAACAAAGATCGGCGCATAACATATACAAATTTACGTTTACCAAAAAATATATATATATATATGCTCTATATTTTGGTGTGGGTGTGTATAGCTAGCTATATACACATTTAATATTGAGCCATTTTATAAATCTGAACAATATTTCTCCTCGTTGGGTCTAATCTTATTGGGCCTAGGCCCATTTTAAAAAGGCCCAAATATAAAAAATGCAGAAGAAATTTTTTTACTTGAAACATGAATATGAATATAAAAATATCAGTCGTCCGTAATAACATTACCAACAAGGCCGAATCTCACGATCCGTACAAGAAAGATGAAAAACCCTGAGAATATCTTCCCCCAAACTTTTCAATCGAAATTATTTAAGGAGAAAAAGTGAAATAAAATATATGAAAATAAAACCAAGCCAAAATAAGGTTTCTTATTAAGATAGGGTACTGGGTATGAGATTTCTCCGGCGAAACATACGGCGGCGCGTGGTTATCACATCCTTGCCTTCGCCACAATAACACTCGCCCCTTCGCCGATTCCGGCTGCGGCTCCCGGCCTCGTCCACGTCTCCTTGAACTGTTCCTCCGTAACTCCTACGTTATCAAAAGTTGCCATTAGGAAGAATATATATATACATGTCTACATATACTTATATATGCAACATAGATATTCACCCCATCGAAAAGAAAGAATATATACATGTCTATATATATACACCTATGTAACGTATATAACATATATATATATGTATGTATATATACCTTTGCCCATGGCGGCAGTGGAGGAGATGCCACCTTGGACGGTCTTGAGATAACGATCGTAGTAATTAGCACCCGACCACTTCTGGTGAGCCAAAGTGTCAACGCCGTTGCTCCTCTCCTCCCTCTGAATCCTCTCGACGTAAGCCAGCATCCCCCTCCTCGCGTAATCCTTCGCGAACGTATCGATCACGAGCGCGTCCGCATGGAATCCGGCCAGCGTTATGAACTGCCACACGAACCCTAGCTTCGCGATCTTCGGTATGAACTCCATCATCTGCTGGTCGCTCATTCCGGACGCGTCCCAGTTGAAGGACGGCGACAGGTTGTACGCCAGCATGATCTCCGGGGCACGTGACTTCACCCCTTGCGCGAACTGGGTGCATTCGTTTAGGTCGGGGCTCGCGGTCTCCATCCAGATCAGGTCAGCGTGCGGTGCGAACGCCCAGCCACGGACCACCGCGGCCATGACCGAGCCTTTGAACCTGTAGAACCCTTCCCGGGTTCTGGCCAAGTCCCAGTCCCAGAAAAGATCCGTCACTCCGAGTCTCGCCGCTAGTTCCCGGCCTTGCTCGTTCGACAAGCAGTTCTCGTACCTGTTCCACAATACATCAGATTTCGAATAATATTGCGCGGTAAACCTTGAAATCATTTAAACGAGACATATACGTACCTAGAGTGGTTCATCCATTCATTCAACCTCCGGTTCTTCTCGTTCTCGTTGAGGTTCGTCCGTTTGATAGCGTCTACGACAGCCTCGGAGAATGTCATGAGCCGGGCGGATGCCAACCACTCGTCCTCGATGGCCTGCAACGTCGGCCCGTTCTTCCCCATGGCCATCCCTTCGGCCAGAACATTAGCCAAGCTCTTCCCCTTGAGCCCCGGATTAGTAACCCCAAGAATGAACTGGTGGTCCCTAGAGTCGACATTGGTCTGGATCAAGGTGGCAGCTACCGCGTCGGTCCGAGCCACGAGCACCGTCTCGGTGCCCATGACGTCAAACTGGAGCCTGGCGGCAACGAGACGGTTGATGTGCTCGGAGACGGCGACGAGAACTTTTCCGGCCATGTGGCCGCATTTCTTGGTGACGGAGGACTGGTCCTCGATGTGGACCCCAGCGGCTCCACGCTCGACGAAGAGCTTGCAGAGCTTGACGGTGGCGGTGGTGCCGCCGAAGCCGG
>NW_010964923.1:15917-40607 GCF_000463585.1 Tarenaya hassleriana
GCGGGGGTGCCGCCGAAGCCGGTGTCGCCGTCGGCGATGATCGGCTTGAGGTAGTCAACGTACGGTGACTTCGCCCTCTCTTCCCGGCTCATGCTCATCCTAGCCTCCCTTTGTTTCCTGTCGGTTGGATTTTCAAACACAACAAAAAAGATTAAAATAAATATGTAATTATACGTTACTGATTGCGTTATTTCAAGAGAAAATGAGAATATTTCACACGTGATTTTCCAAGGTATGTTCTATGATTATAGAATATATCGTATTTGTGAATTGTTATAAGAGATTAATCAAATAATAATACTTGGATTCGTGGGTTTGTGTAACAGACAGAATAAATTAATTTTGTGAGGATCAATGAAACCAAACAACGGGAATAATAACATAATATTAACGTTGAAATCATCGTTATAGTTAATAACTGAATAATAAGATTACCAATGATCATTAATTAGTAATTATATTCTAGCTTGATACTAAAGGTGTTTTTTAAGACAATTTTTGTCGGTCCAAAATAAGTCTAGTTTTTTTTTTTTTAATCACAGATAGTAATAGCATTATAGCTTAATATTAAAGGTGTATACGAGAAGATTCGCAAAAAAAAAAAAGTTGACAAAATACTACGTGTGCATGTAAAACTCAAATCAAACAAAAAGGAGCAAAAAAATATAAATATAAATAAGGAAATAATATTCAACAATTTATTTTTAAAAAAGAAGAAGAAATAGGAAATGAGAAAATATACCTGTCATGATACTGCTGAGCAAAGAAGAGGTGTTCGACCTTGTTGGGAACGGTGTCGTAAGGGTAGTCGGCGAGGTCAGGGCCCGGCTCGTTGGTGGACGTGTGAGTGGACGAGCACTGCCACCCGGACACGTAGATGGAGTCGAGGTGCTTAGCCATCATGGTCACCTGGACCGGGTCCAACGCTCCGAAAGTCCTCGAGGCCGTGCCATTGGCCTGGTGGCTCCTCAGCGTCCTCCACAGCTTCTTAGCCATCTCGTCCGAGCCGTAGCCCTGCCTCAGGTTCCCCCTCAGCGCCACCACGTCCCGAGCCGTGTACGGCCTCCTCGTCAGCCTGAACCTCTCCGTGTTCCACCATGCCTGAACCTCTGCCACCTCGGCTTCATACCTGCCTTCCTCTTCCATTATCTAACACCAATATATATTACTCATAATTATCCATTTATATCCTCTGATATTCGATTAATAATCACAATAACAATAGATTAAGAGGGTACTTACCATTGAGGGGACAGAGAAAGATGCAACCATGGCTTGAACTTTTTTTTTTTTTTTGGTTGAGCTTTGAAGCTTAGAGATAACCTTTGAGGAAGGTTCAAGCACGTTTGGTCTCGTCGCCTGTCTTTCTCCTTATATATACACGCTAAATTTATGAATTGTAATTAATAATATATTTATGTGGATTTGATAATTTTAAATTGATTAAAAAAACAAAAATAATAATATTTCCGGCATCTAGGGAGAAATTATTACGACAGAACCGAACTATATCCTTGACAGTCATCATTTTTTCGTTGTCTTTTTATTTCATTTTTCAGAATAATGCGATGATGTCATTATTCATTATATTAACATTTTCCAAGTCATTATATTTTCAAGCTCATTGTCATTAATCTGTAAAAAATTGTCTAAATTAATTAGATGTAAAATTTAAAATTTTAGAATAAAATGTAAATTAATTAGGTATCCAACTAAGATATCAACCTATCTGCGAATTCCTTCATCGAACAGTAGTCACAATTTTAAATGAATTTAGGCACTTAAAATAAAATAAAAAAACTTATGTTTCATTTAGTCATATTTTTCCAATTCTAGATTTTATTTTATAATTCTTAAAAATTCATCCTAAACTTTATAGGCATAATCACATTTGACAAAGAAACATTTGATGTCATAAATTACTTCGAATTTCGCCGACAAAAAAATTAAGAGCGAAATATGAACGTCAGTAATTCTAATCCGACGTGGTGACCTGCCAAAATGACACGTGGATAGTAAATTGGCAAAAACAATGTCGTGTCGTAAATCTGAAAGTGGCAACGTGATTCTTCAGAAACAAGACAACAAAGTTAATTTAATTCAATTAATGTATATTTTTTAACTAATTAATGTATATTTCATCTATTTATGCATCTATAAATACGAAACATATGCTCGATTCGATATCTGGAGTTTAGTCGACATTACATTTAGTTTTTCACAAGTGTTTGTAGATTTTTCATTGAGAAATTTAATTCCTTTTGATTTCGGTAGTTTAATGTGGAATAATAAACCAGTAACCAGCCGATTTAATTTACAACAATTAGATAAATTAAGATGTGTGTATATATATATATATAGTTTTTGTTTCCCGAGGAAAATAGATAAACCCTATCTTGCCATTGAATGGAGTCATATATTATAATCCGAGATGGCAATCCTATCTTCAATTTTGTTGCTATCAGTTTTCTGATTTTCTTTTTATAGAAATTTGCCAAAATCTATGCATCAATTGATTTGTAATATTTGGACCGGTTAACATATTATATACAGAAGGAATATATGAAAAAATTACACCGATAACATCATTCCGAACTATTTTTTTTTTATCTAAATGTAAAAACAACATGAATAAATTCATATAATTCGTATTTCCAAAACCTTATGATGTATTTATTTGATATCCATATACAAATAAAATCAACAAATTAAATATAGTCTAAAGCTTTTTCAGATATAAAATATTCAGATACAAACCAAAATTTATATCTAATCATCCAAATTTGGATAATTCAATCGGTAAAACGAGTAAAACGGTTGTTACGTCTCGAATTCGAACTTCGGAAAAAAATATATTTTAAATCATTTTGTTGACCCCAATCTCAAGATTAATGTGGATCTTGTTACAAAATATTGGGTTAATAAAAAAAAAACCTTGCATCTAACCATTGCAATTAGCAATTAACAAAAAATGGACGTTAGGACCGTCACCAAGATTAGATCAGCATGCAACCGGAACGTGGACAAAAAACTCTGTCCGAATTGCGTCACGTTGATTGAGCAGATAATATTTTAGTTTACGAGAGAAAAATAAAATAAAATAAAAGATGAGTCTAAAAAAAATATATTTTGTTTTTATAGAAATAAAACTAATATTATATATAGATGGGGGACATTGGAAGGTGTGCCAAAGGGATGGGCTTTGGCCCTTAAGATTAGAACGATGTGGCTCCAGAGGCAAAAGGCTTTTTTTTTAGTAACCCGAGATGCCCACGCAATAATAATTCCAACCAAATAAATTTCGTTTTTTAATAAATTATTATAACGTTCATAACAAAATCAAATCGACCCATACTCAACCTTTCCTATTTTAATTTCAACATCACTCTAATACTCTAATGATCCATATGGTCAGAAATATAATCTATTAATATTTGGTTTTATTAGTCATAGTAATCTATAATAGTTTTATCAAATAATTAATAAGATAAGTAAGAGATGAATATATGAACCAGTATGACCATCGTAAATTTAACCTTATAACTAATGAGATCAACGTATGATTAGACTATATTTTTATTTCGGTAAAAACCCTAAAAAACCTCCAACTTGCAAAAATATATACAAATAAACCTTCAACTTGAAATACTATCATTCAATCCCCGAACTTGTAACTTGTCACTGAATGAAACCTCGAACTTGTAAATTATTGTTCTAATAAATCTTTGACCGGTTTGACCACAATTTCAAACGATCGGAAATCCACGTATTAACGGATTGCTGATGTCACCTTATACACGTTATCAATTTTAATTTAAAAATTGACATCAGCAATCCGTCAATACGTGGATTTTGGATCGTTTGAAATTGTGGTCAAAGCGGTCAAAGATTTATTAGAGCAACATAATTTGCAAGTTCGATGTTTTATTAAGTGACAAGTTATAAGTTCGGGGATTGAATGACAGTTTTTCAAGTTGAAGGTTTATTTGTATATATTTTTGCAAGTTGGAGATTTTTTAGGGGTTTTACCCTTTTATTTCATATGGATCAGAGGATCACAGTTTGGAAAAATATATTATTTGAAATCAAAACAGAAAAGAGAGGATATTTTTTATATAATACCAATCAAATCGATCTGATACGGTTTCAACAAATGAGGTAACTATGAACCTTCTCTCTGTCATCTGGAAGTAGGTATAGTTTACATAAACAATTTACCAAAACGTAACTACAGTTATTTATTAGTGATAAGATAATTAGAAACGAATTATATAACTCATCTATATGATAAAATCTTAAGATAAATCATTTTGGGCCTCTTAAGCAAGCCCATTTGGTGAGAATTGTACGGACGAAAGTGTAACAGATTGGTGGGCACAACGACATATATAACACCATACTGAAGAAAATTTTAGGGTTTCAGTTTTAAAACATGTGGGCTCCCCTTTGGTTTTTTGTTAGAGAAACATTAGGATTCGGTCCATCCATCCATCCATACATTACATACATTCAGCTCCAATGGGTAATGTATCACGTTCTGTACTCTCTAGTGACAGGGATGAGATAAACCTTTAGGCTTCATCCTGATCAAATATTTGGATGGAACCACGGCTCCGGCATGCCTGCAAAGGCTGACGACGGCAGGGGCATGGCCGTAATATTCCCGACACTCGTTCAGAAGAACCGACGGGTCCTGAGGTCTTCGGTGCCACACAAGTTTTTCGGGTACCAAATCGTTCACATGGGCATTTTCCCATACGTGTATTCCTCCTTGCAATCCACAGCATAGCCGAGCTTTACCGCCAACATTATGTCCGATGTGAACCTCCGAGCAGTGCCTGCACACTTTCGAGGGATATGCCCACAATAGTTTCTTCACACAAGCTCTTACAGTCTCCCATGCCATTACAGTTCCCTCAGCGACGTATCTGAGATTTTCCCCGGATAAAGTACGGTGATCTTCATTGAAAACATACGGGTTCTTCTCAGAAGTTTTGGAAAGTTCGAGGATTTCTTCGTGTTGGATGGCGCATGCTCGACAACATAGTTCCAGAACGGCAGGAACACGATCATGATCAAACCTCTGATGGTGTTTGGTAATACCTCGAGACATTTTTTGAAGATGATAGGCTTCCACCGGGACCAGTATATCGTTTATGGATCCTGGACCCCATTCGTGAAGCTGGTTGTCGCCACAGCCCGAGTAGCCACGGCATGATTGAATCAGATGACCCTCATTGCCGATAAACACTTCAGGGCATGATCTGTAAGTCATGCTCTTACACAATTCAGTTCGATTTTGCAGCACACATCACACATAGAAACAAGAATTCCGCAGCTAAATCCATGAAAGAACATTTCACTTACTTGCACGCCAAGACGGGGAAAACTTTAAGAAGCAAAGAGACGCCTTGGATAAGAACTCTTCTAGCTTCAAGGACCTTTTTCGCAACGGGAATCATGTGGAGAATTGGGTGGTCCTTCCTTTGTTCCTCGATCCTCTTTCGAATCATTGTCCCGAGTATTCTCAGGTCGATATTTGAGCCACGCATAATGGAGAAACTAGCTTCTTGAAACAAGTTTTCTCCACACTCTTCATCTCAGATTCGCCATACGAGCTTAAGAGAGGCAATGCAGTGAATCAGCACAGCAACACATACGAAGGAGAAACCTCAATCCTGTATTCCCAAATTAAGCATTTAGTTTAAAAACAGAGTCTTTGAGAGTATTTCTACGTGAGGAAGTCGAAGACATAAACATCTAGGAGATGATGAAGAACCACAGATTCAACTCCTTGACTAAAGAAAGAGCAGCGGAACTATGGCTTTTGTTCCTTCTGCACTATCAATCCAAAATCCCAAACTCTGATTAGCTTCGGATATAATGAAAAGCATATCGATTCTCCAATCGGAAAAAGAGACAGAGAAGAGACCCTAAGCGATCAAATAGAAGAACCCTAACATCTGAATCTTAACTACTCGAACCGATATCATCATCGTACCTGATTTGCCCACCAGTTGCCGACCACAGAGACGAACAAGTATCTGGATTTCCGAAGAAAACTTGCGAAGAGAGAGAAAAAAAAGTTACGACCAAACTAACAAACAAAAAAAAATGTGCGAGCGGTGACCCGTCGAAGATGAAGATCGACGGCGAGCGGACAGAATGAGGACAGAGGACCTGAACTCATTATATGGGCCTACTGGGCTGCGCCCGAAAGCCCAGTAAGTTTACGAATCATGATAAAAGCCCAACGAAGAAGGTTGACGACATGGTGCCTCACCAAATAACCGAATCAAATAACATTATCCTAATCAACCGAATTTTATATAAAAATTGAATGATTAAATATTTTTTAAAACGGGTACTAATCGAATAAAAATAATTAAAAAATCTGAAAATAGATAAAATCGAAATAGGATCGAGTTTAATATAAAAACGCAATAATTATAATTGTTTTAAACCAAAATAATCAAATCTAAATATAGCAAAAATACCATCTCTACAAGCTGAATTTCCTATAGAAAAATGCCGAATCCTCCACTGAAAAGCAGCAAATACTGCAAATAATTCTATACTTTTAGGGGTATCGAAAATTCTTTGATGTGGACTGTAGTTGTAAAAAAAAAAAGTTGAAAGTTGAAAATCAAAGGTCTTGTTGAGTCAAAGCTTAATGCATGGTGATACTATATTTCGCCACGTGACTTATGAGGTGTCACGGAACAGTCGACCCAAAAAAAACATACGACGAACCCTATCACTTCGTACAAATCCACAGTGTCCATAAACTCGAACCAAAAAAAGATGGAAGACATGAAGAAAATGGAGCTTGCCTTCGTACCTTTTTCAGGAGCCGGACATCTCCGGTCAGCGGTGGAGCTGGCGAAGCTCCTCGTTGACCGCGACCACCGTCTCTCAGTCACCGTCGTCATCATCCCTTCATCCTACGGCGACAACACTTCTTCTTCCTACATCTCCGCCCCGTATGGTGACCGTATCCGGCATGACGTCATCTCCGTCGAAGACCAGCCGATCTCCGACCCCGTATATAATGTGTTCACCTTCATCGAGAACCAGAAGCAAAAGGTGAAAGCTGCGTTGGCCAAATTCGCTGATCCAACTCGGCCCGATTCGGTGCCTCGGCTCGCTGGCCTTGTAGTGGACATGTTCTGTACGGCGATGATCGACGTCGCGAACGAGATCGGCGTCCCGAGTTACATCTTCTATACCTCGAACGCTGGGTTTCTCGGGCTGAGCTTCCACGTTCAGCGTCTCTACAACGAGAGCAAATACGACGTCCACGAGTTCAGAGACTCGGATACCGAGTTGGACGTGCCGAGTCTAACTCGCTCTTTCCCGGCGAAGTGTTTCCCTTCAGTGATGTTAAGCGAACGCTATCTCCCGCTTGTCTTGGGACAAATCAGAAGATTCCGAGAAACAAAGGGTATTTTGGTAAATACGTTTGAAGAGCTCGAGCCCCATGCGTTGAAGTTCCTCGCCGGCGGCGAGACTCCTCCGGCGTTCGCGGTGGGACCAATCTTAGACCTAAAATACGACGGCCAAGATTCCGGCGACAAGAAGAAAATGGAGATCCTACGGTGGCTCGATTCGCAACCGCCCAGATCTGTGGTGTTCCTCTGCTTCGGGAGCATGGGAGGCTTCGATGAGGATCAAGCCAGAGAAATAGCCGTCGCGCTCGAGCAAAGCGGCTACCGATTCATCTGGTCACTCCGCCGCGCGCCGCCGAAGGGTACGATGGAACCTACCGGGGGATTCACGAACCTCGACGAGATTCTGCCGGAGGGATTCCTGGATCGGACAGCGGAGATCGGGAAGATCATCGGATGGGCCCCACAGACGGCGGTGCTAGCGAATCCGGCGATCGGAGGTTTTGTGTCGCACTGCGGATGGAACTCGATACTCGAGAGCCTCTGGTTCGGCGTCCCGACCGCGACGTGGCCGCTCTACGCGGAGCAACAGTTCAACGCGTTCGAGATGGTGGAAGAACTACGTTTGGCGGTGGAGATCAGGATGAGCTTCCGGGGAGATTTCATGGCGGCGGAGACGGAGGTCATGACGGCGGAGGAGATCGCGAGAGGGATCAGGTGTTTGATGGCGCAGCATAGTGACGTGAGGAAGAAGGTAAAGGAGGTTAGCGATAAGTGCCACGTGGCGCTTAGGGACGGTGGATCTTCGGATCTTCGCATGCTGCACTTGGGAAGTTCATTCGATACGTGGAGGAGAATCATCTGTCGTAGATTTTGAGTAATATCTTTTACTATATGCTTCTGTGGTTCAGGGATTTTCTTTAGTGTGATTTATATTTTCTGAGAAATATAACGAGAACAAAAAAAATAATAATTATCTTATTTGTAAACTATAGTTATAAACTTTATAAACTATACCTTTTTATAAATTAGTTATGACCTTTGTAAACTATACATTTTTATAAATTTTTGATAAAAGTATCCTTACTTTATTATATAATTTCAATATTGACATTTAGCGTCCCGAAAAAATGTGTAATATAAAAAGCAGATTTTTTTGGAAACTGTGTAATCCAAGAGAGCTGTTTTTTATCCGAGAGAGATTGTTTTTATTCGGGAGAACTGTTTTTTATCCAAGAGAACTGTTTTTCATCCGGAAGAGTCTATTTTTTGTCCGGTAGAACTGTTTTTCGTCCGGGAGAGTCTGTTTTTATCCTGGAAAACTGTTTTTCGTCCGGGAGAGTCTGTTTTTTTGTCCGGAAGAATTGTTTTTGTCCAGGATAACTGTTTTTGTTCGGGAGAGTTTGTTTTTATCCGGGAGAATTTTTTTTTTGTCCGGGAGAACTGTTTTTTGTCCGGGAGGATTGTTTTTTGTCCGGAAAAATCTGTTTTCGTTCGGAAAAGTTTGTTTTTTTGTCCGGACGAACTGTTTTTTTCGAGGGAGTTGTTTTTCGTTCGGGAGTGTACGTTTTTTGTTCGAATGAAAAATAGTTCTCACGTATAAAAAAAAATTGTTTTTCATATAAAAAACATTTTTTCCCGATGAAAACAATTCTCTAAAAAAAAGTTATTCTCGCGGACGAAAATAGATTTTTTTCGGATAAAAAACATGTCTTTCGGATAAAAAAAGTCTTTCCCGAATGAAAAAATAATTTTTTCGGACGAGAAACAGTTCTTCTTGATAAAAAAAAATTATTTTTTCGTATACAAAAACAGTTAAACCAAATAAAAACAGATTCTCATATATGAAAATAATTATTCCGGATGAAAAAACAGTTTTCCGAAATAACACAGTTTCTGAATAAAATATATATTTTTTATGTTGTAATTTTTTTGAAATGTTTAATGGCAACATTGAAATTATACAATAAAGTAAGGGTATTTTTGTCAAAAAATTATTAAAAGGTATAGTTTGCAAAGGAAGGAAAGAAAAGCTATAGATTTCTAATGACGTGACGTTTTTGGATACTGGTGCAAATTTTCTCTAGAATTTATACTTAAAATTCATTATAATAAATAATTATTAACAAAAAAATAATCAACTATAGAAATTCTTTAAAAATAATATTTAATTCTGGAAGTTATTATAAAAATCAATCAACTAAATATTTATATTCGTTCGAATCTGAGTTATTCAACCATATCATTTCAATTTATATTTGGAAATCAACTTAGATGTAATTATGTATTGTTATTTTTCTCTCTCTTTTGAATCCTTGAAACCACATTTAATGTTTGAATACAGTGGATTAATGAATTGAGAATTCTGTGAGAATTGGATTCTGGATCCGAATGTGAAGGAGAGTGACACTAACAGTTGCTGTCGGAATGTTCTGAAGCTTGGGAGAAGGAAGGAAGCCATTGTTGTCACTTGCGAACTTAAAGAAGTGAAGTGAAGGATTAGACAAATATATTCAGAGCTTTGACTTTATTATGTAGAGTGGCCTCAATCTCTGTACTGTTTTCAGCCATTAGGCGATGGGAAAGACTGAATTTATCGGAAACCGGCAGTGTTTATTCAACTATACAACAAGGGTCATCCCAAATAAAAGTTTAAACTTTTCTTTTTTTGTTAAAATGTGCATCTATTAAATCAAAAAATCAGAAAGTAACTTACACGGCGGTTTTAATACATCATAACAAAAATGGAGAAAATTTTCATGGCAGATGAATACTACACAAGAGCATTTTCAAAAAACATTTTTCATACTTGAGGTTATCATGATGGTTCTTGTTAAGTGAACCCATGCTTGGAGCAGGAGATTCTCTCTCGGCTTCGTTCCATTGGGGCTGGGAAGGATGATGTTTCGCACTAGTCGATCAAGCTTGAGTCGGGTAACTGTGATGTCCATGGCCTGGGATCTGAATATGCGGTTATTCCGCTCTTGCCAAACTAGGTAAGTCACGGTTTGGAGTGTGATTTTCACAATCATTGGTCGTTGTCTTTCGCGACCCACGCCTTCGAGCCACCGGGGTATAAGGGATAGTTGTAGAGGGGGTTCAGGCCAAATCATGGCCGCAAAGTGCTTCCATAGTCCCAAGCTATAGAGGCATTCGAAGAAGAGGTGTTGGTGCATCTTCCCGCCCATGGTGCATAGCGGGCACTGGGTCATTGGTTGAATTCCCCATCGATGCAATCTATTCTTTGTCGGAAGTCTGTCCAGGAACGTTTACCACTGCACAAAAGCATGCCTAGGTATTGTGTGCTTGAACCGTAGTGTCTTTGCCCACGGAACTACCGATGATGATTTTCTCAGCTGCTTCCAGGTTTGCTTCGTGCTGAAGCTCTCTCGGTATGTGTCAGAATCGTGTCTCCATAGCGTGATGTCCAGACCTTTTTCGGCCGTTGGCACTTCGGTGGTGGTTAAGACTTCTTGCAGACGTTGTGTTCTGTCTGATCTTGTCGGAGGCAGAGCCCACTCGTTACGCATTTAGTTTAAAAACAGAGTCTTTGAGACTATTTCTACGTGAGGAAGTCGAAGACATAAACATCTAGGAGATGATGAAGAACCACAGATTCAATTCCTTGACTAAAGAAAGAGCAGCGGAACTATGGCTTTTGTTTCTTCTGCACTATCATCCAAAATCCCAAACTATGATTAGCTTTGGATGTAATGAAACCCATATCGATTCAACAATCGGAAAAAGAGACAGATAAGAAACCCTAAGCGATCAAATAGAAGAACCCTAATGAAAGGAATAATGCTCTTCTTGTATTGATTTGTGATGTAGAGTAATAATATATACAAGAGATTGGTGCTACATCGAAGGGATTACAAAGGAAAAGGAATAAATTTGTTACAGATTATAAGCAATTATATAGATATGATACAACCGAATATTATAATTGATTGAGTCAATGATTTTCTTCCTTTACGCCCCCATAAGATTGGGATTGAGACACTGATCTTGAGTCGTAGATCCTCGAAACGTGTTCGCGGTAGTGCTTTGGTGAGCCCGTCAGCAAGTTGATCGGATGAGGAGACATGAGAAACCCGTAATTGTTTTGCTTGGACAAGACTCCTTATATAATGATAGTCAATCGCAGTATGCTTCATTCGGGAATAAAACACTGGATTGGCTGCTAAGTACGTGGCTCCCACATTGTCAGAGTAAATGACGGGTGTTGAATCGAGGTGAATGCCAAGTTTCGAGAGAAGTGATTGAATCCAACATACCTCGGATGTCGTCGTTGACACAGATTTGTATTCTGCTTCTATCGAATACTTGGCAATAAACCGCTGCTTTTTCGAGCTCCAAGAGATTGGATTGTGCCCCAAGTAAACAATATAAGCACCCGTGGAAACCGAAGTCATCGCGATCGCCTCCCCAATCTGCATCTGAAAAAGCATGGAGACATGATGGCGAGGCTTTGCGAAAGAGAATACCAAGGGAGCTTGTTCCGGTGATGTAGCGGAGGATTCTTTTGACAGCTTTCCAGTGGATGTCGGTCGGACATTGCATATATTGAGAAAGTTTGTTGACGGCATATGCAATGTCCGGTCTTGTGAGTAATAGGTATTGAAGCCCGCCTAATGCTTGACGATACTCTTCCGGATCTTGAAGAGGAACACCGGACTTGGCAGAGAGTGTTGTCGTCGAGGCTAAAGGCGTCGGGACTGATTTAGCGTCACTCATTTTGTGACGAGATAGTAGTTCCTTGATGTAACGTTGTTGAGTTAAACGTACACTACAGTTTGTCCTCATGACCTCAATACCTAGAAAAAAAGAGAGCTTGCCAAGATCCTTTAGTGAAAAACGATGAACCTTTGAACCTCGTTGGGATGATTTCCGGTGATCACGATATCGTCAACATAGACGATCAAGTAGATGATGATGCCTTGTTGCCGAAAAATGAATAGGGACGAGTCGGATAATTAGTTCACAAATTCAGAATTCTTGAGAAAGGTGCAAAGTTCGGTGTACCAAGCTCTTGGAACTTGTTTTAAGCCATAGATTGCTTTCCGAGGTTTGCAGTTGGTCTATCACGGTCGATAAATCCCGGTGGCTGTACCATGTAAACATCCTCATGTAAAGTGCCTTGTAAGAAGGCATTATTAACATCGATTTGACGAAGATCCCATCCATTATTCACCGCAAGACTGATGATTACTCGGATTGTAGCCGGCTTGATGACATGACTATATGTTTTCATGTAATCTAAATCGGGGCATTGATGAAATCCTTTAGCGACGAAGCGAGCCTTGTACCCGTGAAGAGAACCATTAGATAGTCTCTTAATACGGAAAACCCATTTGCAACCCACCAAATTGTATGAAGAGTCCGATGGAACAAGAGACCAAGTTCCATTATGAATCAAGGCATTGAATTCTTCGGTCATGGTTTGTCTCCTTTAGGATCTTTTAGTGCTTGCGAGGCACACGATGGTTCCATGTCTTGGTTTGGTGAGAGGTGAGTAACAAGGCTGAGTTTGGTCGAGGGCTTGGCAATATTGTTTTTGGATCTCGTAGTCATGGGGTGAATGTTTCGTGGTGGAGAAGGTAGCGAAGGAGATGTGTTCGAGGAGGTTGATGATAGGCTCGGGTTGGTGTTTGGTGGTGGATTCGGGTTCAGTGGTGGAGTGAGAGAGCTTTCATGTGGTTGTGGTTGCTGTGAAGAGGAAGTCGATGTTTGCGTTGGTGTTGGATCGCATAGCGGTGGCAACACTGGTTGAGGTGACCATGTGTGTAAATGGGAACTCAGTTTCAACAAAGTCGACATGGCGGGAGACATAAAGACGAGAGGATGAAACTTCTAGACAAAGAAATGCACTTTGTGTGAGTGAATAACCCATAAACACACATGGAGTAGATCTAGGTTCTAATTTGTGTTTGGTGAAGGTCTAATCCAAGGAAAACATAGACAACCGAAGGCTCTAAGTTTAGAGTAGTTTGGATGGGAGCCAAGGAGATGATAATACGGAGAGTTGTTGCCGAGAACCGAAATTGGCATTCGGTTGATTAAATCAACTGAAGTGGGGATTGCAAAAGTCCAATAGGTGATATGAATGGACGCATGAGATAGTAATGTGAGGGTTGTCTCTACGATATGTCTATGCTTTCGCTTAGAAATCCCATTATGCTTGGGAGTGTGTGGTGGTGTGGTGAAGTGAGATATGCCATGAGAGGATAGGAAGTGTTTAAGTGCAATGTACTCTCTCCATTATCCGAGTAGAGGGAGATGATTTTGGTTTGGAATCGGTTTTCGACTAGGGCTTTGAACTTGACAAATACTTAAGGGACGTCGAATTTCTTTCTGAGAGGGTAGAGCCACGTATATCGTGTATGATGATCAACAAATATAATGTAATATTTGAAACCATCAAATGACAATACGGGAGACGTCCATACATCGGAAAACAAGATTTCGAGTGGCCGAGAAGAAGATAAAGTCGAGTTTGAGAAAGAGTGACGGCCCATATTCTTTTATGTTGAGCCTTTGAAGAGTGCAGCCTTAAACTAAAGAGGGGACGGAGGAAAAAACCCTAATTTTGCATTGCCATAAGCCTCTCTGCTCTGTTTATCTATATTTATGTTCGTTTCAATCCCGTCGTCTTCTCGAAATTCGAAGGCCTTTCTGAAAGATTTGCTGTTTTTTCTCTGTTCGTAATTCATCTTCAAAATTTTTGGTTTGTGAAAACAAAGTTTTTTTTTTCAATTTATTTTTATTGAGATTTAGGGAATGCGGTGATGAACAAATGGAAATGTGGACTAGAGTTTCAGATCTGGGTTTCTTCCCCAGAAGTTGAAGACCAAACCCTTGGCTGTCTGAGCATTCCCCCTTGTCTTAAAAAAATATATTTTTTTATTTTTATTAGAGAAGGTAAGGTCGTCTTGGGCCTGTGATGATAGAACAATAATCTTAGCGGATTTCAGTGAGATTTCCAATCGATGATCTGAATTTTTTGTTACACACACTGAGGCTGTGAATTTCTCCATTTATTTTTAAAAATTTTTCAATATATATATTTTTGTATGGAATCATATTATGAGCGTCCATTACCAATATAAAGAGTGTTTGTGACTTTTATTAATAAAGCATGAATCACAAGACAACGATAGACTCGATCTAGATGACATAGGGAGAGAAAAACTTGACACGATTTTATTAAGAATGTCGCTTGAGGGATGACCTAAGCGGTGGTGCCATTGAAAAAGGGATGTTTTGACCGTGGGAAAAGCTCGACGAAGGATAGACAGAGTTGACGTGTTGGGTAAGGAAGACCATTCGTACACACCATGGTTAGACCGCCCTCGAACCATTGTTGCTCCGGTTGTGCGATCCTTCACCTGAAAATGATCGGAGAAAAATTCAACCGAGACTTCGTTAGTGGAACAAAGTTGATTAACTTTGATGGATATGAGGTTTTTATGAATATTGGGAACATGAAGAACATGGTTTAAAGTGAAGTTTCGAGAGGAGGAGGGTAAAGACATAGAACCAGTGTGTACGATCGTGAGCACTGTACCATCACCGATTACCACTTCATCACCTCCATTGTAGGGTTCATGAAGAGATAGGTTATGGAGATCGGTGGTGATATGATGAGAAGCCTCGTAATCAAGAAGCCAAGGAGAATTCGACGGAGTGATGGTTGCATGGTTTGCCATCGGTTGCCAGGAGTTGTTGTTACGAGAAGTCGGTGGTGATATTGCATTTGGAAATCCAACAGATGATTGGAGACGACGGTAGTAGCGCACATTGTGCCCCTGAATGCCACAAATCTGGCACCTCCTTGGTAGCCTCGTGGAGGGTTGATCGATGATCGAGAGGGACGTGCTTCCTGAGAGGTTGGCCGAGGATTGTGTCGCCATGATGATCGAGGTTTGTTCTGCACAACATTTGCAGTGACTAGAGCTTCGGTGTTCTCAAGAGATGGTGTGAGGATATCAACTTCAACACTGATGAGTTTCTCGTGTAATTCAACAAAGGAGATTGTAGTATCCTTTGATTGAACAACATCTTTAATGGACTTGTATTCGTCTCCAAGGCCAGCAAGAATCAAGTCGAGAAGATCTTCATTGTCCGTCGATTTGCCAAGGAGGGCAAGTTCATCACTTTTGACTTTGTAGAAATGCATGTACTCATCGATAGATTTCATCCCTTTGTGTGTCGACGAAGCTGTTCTTTGATTTGCTTGATGTGGTCTCGGCTAGAACGACCATACGTCGTTGCAAGGATGACCCATGCATCACCAGAAGAAGAAGCCGAGGCTATTAAAGCTTGACAGGATCCAAAGACAGATCCAAGCAGTGCCGAGAAGACAAGCCTGTCTTGCCGAAACCAAGGAGTGTATGCAGGGTTTGGAGCCGACACATTGTTGGTGGTGGTGGTTGGCGATGGGGCAGAGGTAGGGTCGAGAAAACTGTCGAGGTTGTAACCTTGGAGAAGAGCCCGAATTTGAACACTCCAAGTGATATAGTTCAATGTCAGTAAGCTTGGAGACATTTGAGATGTTCACGTTTATCAACGTGTTTTGGGGATTGACACTGTCAAATGGTGTGATGTTCTCGTTCGTCGAAGCATTGGAGGAATTATTTTCAGTCGCCATTGAAAGGGGCTAGGTCGAAGAAGGGATATAGGAGGCCGAAAAAAAAATTAGAGTCGTGTGACGACAAGCACTTGATAGCACGAAAGGGAATCAGTTTGTTATAATCTACAGATTATAAGTAATTATATAGATATGATACAACCGAATATTTTAATTGATTGAGTCAATGATTTCCTTCCTTTACTTAACATCTGAATCTTAACTACTTGAACCGATATCAACATCGTATCTGATTTACCCACTAGTTACCGACCACAACGATAAACAAGTATCTGGATTTCCCGAAGAAAACTTGCGAAGAGGAAAAAACAAAAGTTACGACGAAACAAACAAAAAATACCCGAGCGGTGACCGTCGAAGAAGAAGATCGACGGCGAGCGGACAAAATGGCACACCCAGAGAATCTGAACTCATTATATGGGCCTAATGGGCTGGGCCCGAAAGCCCAGTAAGGTCCGAATTATGATAAAAGCCCACTGAAGAAGGTTGACAGTATCAGTGCCTAACCAAATAACCAAATCAAATAACATTATCCTAATCAGCCGGATTTATATAAAAAATATATTTTTTTTAAAAACGAATACTAATCGAACAAAAATAATCAAGAAAA
Source organism: Tarenaya hassleriana (assembly GCF_000463585.1). Taxonomy (NCBI): domain Eukaryota; kingdom Viridiplantae; phylum Streptophyta; class Magnoliopsida; order Brassicales; family Cleomaceae; genus Tarenaya; species Tarenaya hassleriana. The sequence goes on from NW_010964923.1 coordinate 32,566, forward strand.
TCTGAAAATAAATAAAATCGAATTAGGATAGAGTTTAATATAAAAACGCAATAATTATAACTTTTTAAAATCAAAATAATCAAATCGAAACATAAACGAACCATATCAAAATACTCTTAGGGGTATCCAAAATTCTTTGATGTGGACTGTAGTTGTAAATAAATTACGATTTTTTTAAGTTGAAAGTTGAAAATCAGAGGTCTCGTTGAGTCAAAGCTTAATGTGTGGTGACACTATATTTCGCCACGTGACGTCTGAGGTGTCACGGAACAGTCCACGACGACAAAAAAAAAACCCACGAAGCCTATCACCTCGTACACATCCACAGTGTACATAAACTCGAACCCCAAAAAAAAAAAAAAAAAAAAAAAAAAAGGAAGACATGAAAATGGAATTTCCAGGAGCCGGCCATCTCCCATCAGCGGTGGAGCTGGCGAAGCTCCTCGTTGACCGCGACCACCGTCTGTCAGTAACCGTCGTTATCATCCCTTCATTATACGGCGACAACACCTCTTCTTCCTACATCTCCGCCGCGTCTGATGACCGTCTCCGGTATGACGTCATCTCCGTCGACGACCAGCCAACCTCCGTTCCCATGTACAATTTGTTCACCTTCATCGAGAACCAGAAGCCAAAGGTGAAAGCTGCGTTGGCCAAACTCGCTGGCCCGACTCGGCCCGGTTCGGGGCCTCGACTCGCCGGCGTCGTCATGGACATGTTCTGTATGCCGATGATCGACGTCGCGAACGAACTCTGCGTCCCGAGTTACGTCTTCTACACCTCGAACGCTGGGGTTCTCGGGCTGTGCTTCCACGTTCAGCGTCTCTACGACGAGAGCGAATACGACGTCGATGAGTTCAGAGACTCGGATACCGAGTTGGACGTGCCGAGTCTAACTCGTCCTTTCCCGGCTAAGTGTTTCCCTTCGGCGATGTTAAACGATCGCTATCTCCCGCTTATGTTGGGACAAATCAGAAGATTCCGAGAAACGAAGGGTATTTTGGTAAATACGTTTGAAGAGCTCGAGCCCCAAGCGCTGAGATTCCTCGCCGGCGGCGAGACTCCTCCGGCATATGCTGTGGGACCACTCTTAGACCTAAAATACGACAGCCTAGAATCCGGCGGCGAGAAGAAAGCGGAGATCCTACGGTGGCTCGATTCGCAACCGCCCAGATCTGTGGTGTTCCTCTGCTTCGGGAGCATGGGAGGCTTCGGTGAGGATCAAGCCAGAGAAATAGCCGTCGCGCTCGAGCGAAGCGGCCACCGATACCTCTGGTCCCTCCGCCGCGCGCCGCCGAAGGGGACGATGGGACCTACCGGAGATTTCACGAACCTCGACGAGATTCTGCCGGAGGGATTCCTGGATCGGACGTCGGCGATCGGGAAGATAATCGGATGGGCTCCACAGACGGAGGTGCTAGCGAATCCGGCGATCGGAGGGTTCGTATCGCACTGCGGATGGAACTCGATACTCGAGAGCCTCTGGTTCGGCGTCCCGACCGCGACGTGGCCGCTCTACGCGGAGCAACAGTTCAACGCGTTCGAGATGGTGGAGGAACTGCGTTTGGCGGTGGAGATCAGGATGAGCTTCCGGGGAGATTTCATGGCAGCGGAGGCGGATGTCATGACGGCGGAGGAGATCGAGAGAGGGATCAGGTGTTTGATGGCGCAGGATAGTGACGTGAGGAGGAAGGTAAAGGAAGTTAGCGATAGGTGCCACGTGGCGATTATGGACGGTGGATCTTCGCACGCTGCACTTGGGAAGTTCATTCGAGATGCGGAGGAGAATCTATCTTAGACTGTTACGTTACATAGTATCTTTTAGTATATGGATATCCGCTATTGGGATTTTCTTTAGTATGATTTATATTTTCTGAGAAATATAATAATATTAAAAAAGGTACCCAAAAATTTTAAAAGTTCTCCTACAAAACATTATCATAAGTTTTCAGGCAGAATTTTTTTTTTCTTCATGAAATTATGTTTCGTTCAAACAGGATGGGATTTGGTTGTCACATGGGGTTTTATCAATTGTTCGAATATTTATATTCGTTTGAATCTGAGTTATTCAACCATATCTTTTCAATTTATATTTGGAAATGAATTTAGATGCAATTATGTATCGCTATTTTTGAATCTGTTAAGTTTTTTAAATGACCGCATATCTAACAATCTGATATTGTTTTTTTTTTTCAAATTTTTTCTCACAATTTTTGTAAAAAATATTGGTATATTTTCCCTAGATAAATAATGGTAATGGGCCGATATCAAATCTAGTTACAATGGATAAATTTAATGGCCCAACGTAATCAAAATACGGCCCATATTCTTTTATGTTGAGCCTTTGAAGAGTGCAGCCTTAAACTAAAGAGGGGACGGAGGAAAAAACCCTAATTTTGCATTGCCATAAGCCTCTCTGCTCTGTTTATCTATATTTATGTTCGTTTCAATCCCGTCGTCTTCTCGAAATTCGAAGGCCTTTCTGAAAGATTTGCTGTTTTTTCTCTGTTCGTAATTCATCTTCAAAATTTTTGGTTTGTGAAAACAAAGTTTTTTTTTTCAATTTATTTTTATTGAGATTTAGGGAATGCGGTGATGAACAAATGGAAATGTGGACTAGAGTTTCAGATCTGGGTTTCTTCCCCAGAAGTTGAAGACCAAACCCTTGGCTGTCTGAGCATTCCCCCTTGTCTTAAAAAAATATATTTTTTTATTTTTATTAGAGAAGGTAAGGTCGTCTTGGGCCTGTGATGATAGAACAATAATCTTAGCGGATTTCAGTGAGATTTCCAATCGATGATCTGAATTTTTTGTTACACACACTGAGGCTGTGAATTTCTCCATTTATTTTTAAAAATTTTTCAATATATATATTTTTGTATGGAATCATATTATGAGCGTCCATTACCAATATATATATATATATATACATACAAAAATATAAAATGTATATCCTGATCTTCTGGATTTTTTCTTGATGCCATTTGATCCTGGAAACGCCCCATACACTTTTTTTTTTCTTTGAATCTTTGAAATCATATTAAAGTTTTGAATATAATCGACTGAATAAGGTGGATTATTGAATAGAGAATTCTGTACGAATTGGATTCTGGATCTGAATGTGATGGAGAACGACTGACTGGCAATTCCTGTCGCAATGTTCTTGCAATCGCTGAAGTTTGCGAACCGAACCGGAAAACAATCACCCGAAGAACCGAAATTTACGTAAAAACCGAATAGTTGTAATTTTGTTATAATCGAAATAACCGAACCCGAATACATTTAGTTTCCAACTGAAATCTAAGGCTTTGAATGGAGATGACTTTTATTTTAGCTTTTGGTTTTTCATTGATTTTTTCATTAAAATGGCTTTTTCCAAGTTTTTAGTAAAAGTAATTTTATAAAAACTGTTTTTTTTTGTTTTTAGGTTCTACAAATTCTAAAAACTCCTACCATTCAAAACTTAAAATAGTCACTCTAATATCCTTCTTATTTGTAAAAGACAATGACAAATGTAGAGTATCCTCGATCCCTGCAATATTTTCAGAATTTGACCAAATTTATTGAAATTTGCAGTATTTATTCAACTATATAACAAGGGTCATTCATGTATGACATTCATAAACGATCTCCCAAATAAAAATTCAAACTTTACATATACACATCACAATGATGTTACTACACATTTTCTGATTGAAAACAAGTTGAAAACTCAAAGTTTTATGAAAAAAAAAACATCGATAAAACAATCCTGCATGAGTTCGTGGTTTGAAAATCTTCACCATTTCTGAAATCAAAGGCAGCTGGATCTATATATACACACACGCTGAGAAACCAAAGAGAATCTTGATACGACGCCGTTTTCATTGTTCGAAGGCTGAGGGCAAAATGGTCAAATACCTTAGGGCCCTTTTTTCTTCTTTTTATCGGCTCCAAAAAAAAAAAATATTCGAGGAGAATCGAAAAAAATATAAATGTCAAGGCTCGCTCCCTAGAGATATCGCGTTCGTTCGGCTTGCCTTCGTCTTGTGCCGTTTGGTTCCCGAGAAAACGCAGGAAAATGAAGTGATAGAGAAGACGGGTCTGAAGAAATTTTCTGGTTCCACGAGGTTCGTTTTCGATGTTTCCGAGGTTTTTTTTTTAGTGAATGAGAATCTTCGGAAACCCTCTCTTTTCGTTGCGTACTTTGCTAGCGATTTCTCTCGTTCATGGGCATCTAGATGATTTTCTTTTTTTGCTTGTTTGGAAGTCAAAACGATTGAACTTCCGAGAGGTATTTTGTGATTCGTTCCTGTGTATCAGTGATTGGAACGAAAAACTGGTTTGTCTATTTTGATGGAGAAGGTTTGAATTTCGATCTGGTGAACTATCTGGAACCATTTGCATCGGTTAATAATGTCTGGGAGGAGTATGTACAAGACGAAGCTATGCATACTTTACCAGAAGAGAGGTCAATGTTCGCGGCCGAATTGCACGTTTGCTCATGGATCTGCCGAGCTCAGGCGGCCTGGGGATTCTTCATTTTCAGGTAATTTTCCTTCAAATTTGGTTGAAGCTTTGGAATCATGGAAGGACCCATGCCTTGTAGAGCTTGTTTGACAGTGTCAAAAGTCATGAATTTTGGATTAGTAGGATGGGTTTCACTTCCTTTTATTGAGCATGTGATTCGTGTATATGTTTAATCTTCTGCTTCTTCATCTTAGTTTTGGTTTGTATTGTTGATGTTCATACGTTTTCTTTGGGCTTGGCCATGTCTGTGTAGATTACTGGCTGATTAACTAACTGATTCAGTGGAATTATCCGGCTGTATGGCTGTTCCATTTGCAGAAAATTATCAACTGAACAGGCTTAGTATATTTTTTCGCTGGAGTGGGCTCTGCTGGTCTTTCATGCTGAACTTTATATTGGTTTTCTTAATGCTCACATGAAAGCACATTCTTTTTGAAGAAAATCAATCGTGGGTTTTGTTTTACGGGCTATTTATTCTTCCTCGTTCATCCATGGCACTCAGACTCCAAGTTTTGGCGACTTATCAATGTCCGTTATTATAAACTCTGCGAGTTACATGCTGCCATTTTTGCGCATGGAGCTTATGGTATCTCTGTCATTATATATCTTCCGCGAGAGAGGGGTTTTTTTGGATCAAGAAAGATGCAGTTCATCTGGTGTTTCCGTTGGAAGAAATTGAACTTCAGTTTTTGGTGGATTATGATTATGTTATTAAGTGGCTCTTGAAGATTGCATGTTGTTATCTCTCATCCAACCTGATGCTGAAGCTCTGGAAACTTTTATTTATCGATGAGATACGGTGACTTATCACTTATTTAAAGCTCAAACGTGGTTTTTCTCCAACTGCTGGTAAGAAGAGGACATTAGTTATGATCCCATTGAACTGGAAATGCACCATAACTTTGATTGTGCCCCCATACCTTTCAATCGGCATGATTTTGATTGTTTGAAATCAGATTTGTATCTATTCCCCTGTCTCCTTTACTGAAATGTCTATTTTCTTTTGCTGCAGCTAGACGGAACAATCTTGATAATGACTTGAGGGATAAACTCGATAGACGTTTTTCTCTGGAGAGGAGACATTCTTCTGGGAGAAACGGAAGAGGGCTACCAAGATTTAGTGGTAAAACCTGCACCTTATATTTAATTTGACTCGCCCACCCCCCCAATTTCTGCATTGGTTGCTGATTAGGTTTTGTTTACATGCTTCTTTTCCTTGTTTTTCGATCCTTTCTCATTTTGACTTTGCTGCTTTTGAATTCTATGCATGGTCAATTACACAACTGGGTTTATCTGTAATTCTCTCTGTTTTTCTTCCTTTCTTAAGATTATGTGATTCAAAATTGCAGGACATGATGATAACAGGCCTTTTGAGAAGCGAAGGTATTCTTGCCTCAAGTTTCTCTCTTGGTTCTATTTTCTCTGTTGTAAAAATGGGGCTTTAATATCTGTTGCTACAGGGATAAAGACTACAGGGAGAACCAGAAATTGGATGATCAAGGTGACTATGCTGGAGGTTTGAGAGCTGGAAATAGGATTGATGACCAGGCAGAAGATGAAAGAAATAAGTTTCCTGGCTATAATAATGTTCTAGAGGAGCAGGTTTGAAAAGTTTATTTGCAAGATCGGGTTTCCGTTGAGGAAGTAGTTCTATTTTTTTTCAGTAAATTTTACTCTCTCTCTCTCTCTCTCTCTCTCTTACCCTGTGCAGTTAAAGGAAGTAGAGCTGGATATTAAGATGCTTAGCAGCGACAAACTACGAATTGGGGTGAACTTTTATTTTCCAATAGATCATTTGATTGTGTTTTGCTCACTAAGCTAAATCAGCGTTATCTGAGGATGGGTGCATGTTTTATTCCAAAGGCTTCCATTGAAGAGAAGGCCCAAGAGGCAGATATTCTTACTTCTAGGATCCGGGAACTCGAGACCCAGTTGGAAAGAGAGAAAGAAGAGTGTAGGAGGTAGTCACTGCATTATTGGCTACAGTAAATTCTTTTATTTTGATATTTGCTTGAAATCGTGTGACGTAATATTCATTGTAGGCTTGTCCTCTTCCGCTAATGTGTCCTTCTAATGTCAGGATTACTTCGAGCGTCAAGAAATTTGTGAAAGAATATAATCGTTTCTTGAGGGCACAAGAAGATGTAAAGAGGCAAGGAACTTCTTTCCTTTCTTTTCTTTAAGTTTGTGTTTGTCGGAGAAGCGCCAAGAATGACTATTCATTGTATTCAATGACATATGCTTTGCCAATCCTGAAGGTCACAAGCTCGTCTCCAAAAATTGGGAAATCAACTTAGTACATATCTTACTGGAAACGGAGGCAACGACAGGGATGCAGAGATTGATATTGTGAACAATGAAGAGAATAATGGTAGTCATCATCCGAGGACTGCTCATGATGCTCAGGATGAGTTGCAAAATGCTTCTTCCTTTACCAGAAAAAGGCATCAGGTGGATCAAGCTACTCCTAAAGAACCCCTTGAAGATGGTAAAATTTTCTGTATCTTTATATCTTCATTTTAACATGTTCCATAGCTATTACATCATGGGCAATCTACACAAGACCAGTGCATTCGTGGAAAATGGAACTTTTCTTTTTAGCATTCATATGCAGTTATAAATTATCCAAGGTTAGGTAGAGTAAGACGAGTGATCACCAATTTCTGGTGTTGCATTCTTAATGTTGCTAATCATGTTACCAGCTTCAGCAATGTTAACTGGAGGTGGAGAAGAAAAGGTGGAGAATTCGAGGCTGAGCAGGCGTTCTCGTTGGACTATGGATGATTCCAAATTGAGTTCTGAAAAGGAAACTACAGGGTGGGTCAGTGAAGACGCGATCAATGAGCCCTCACTCAAGGAAGACAAACGGAAACGTCGGAGGTTTTCTTCTGCCTACAACCCTAATGAAAGGAATAATGCTCTTCTTGTATTGATTTGTGATGTAGAGTAATAATATATACAAGAGATTGGTGCTACATCGAAGGGATTACAAAGGAAAAGGAATAAATTTGTTACAGATTATAAGCAATTATATAGATATGATACAACCGAATATTATAATTGATTGAGTCAATGATTTTCTTCCTTTACGCCCCCATAAGATTGGGATTGAGACACTGATCTTGAGTCGTAGATCCTCGAAACGACCCTTTCTCTGAATCTTCCACGGTCTGATCGATATGAGAATTTGTACCCTTTTATAGAAAGGGGACAATTCCGACACGAGAAAGGTTTGAACTATATGTAATTTTGCAGACAAAGGGAGCTGGGTCGGGGCTGGTAATGCCACCAACGAGCATGGCGGCTCACGCAGTTGACGAAGTGACAGAAGTCGAAGAGGAAAATCCCGAAGCAACAAAAACAGTTGCAGCTAACGCTGAAGAAAAAACGAGAGGCGATTCCAGTGCACATTCACAGGTCCCGATTTTCTCATATTCTTGATGATGTTTTTTTAGAGAGATTTTGGTCGTTTTTAGATTCTGAGATCGGTATCTGAATGCTCCAGGAAGAAAGCTAGGATATATATATATATA
>NW_010964923.1:41143-108327 GCF_000463585.1 Tarenaya hassleriana
TATATATATATATATATCAGGGAGACGAGGAGGATGTGGGCTGTGGAACAGAAGAAGCGAACAACGTAGACGTGGTCTGATTCGTAATCTTGAGAGGCTTAGACTCAGAATACAGAATCAAAATGTGTTTTTTTTTTCTTTGAGGTTTGAAGTGAAAGCTTATCTTCTTTGTCCGAACGATATCACAGACAGAACGGTTCTTGATTTAGGAAGTGGCTATGCCTTGTGTTCTTTTGTGGGTCAAAATTTGAAGTGGTGAAAGATCAAATTCCCACAACAGAGCTCTTCTCAGACAGCAAGTTATTCCAGTTTCAGACAACGTCAAAGTCTAATATAAATTAACAAAATTACAAACTTTGGTACTTTCCCACGTGGTCTAATCTCAAAATTCTCACACTCTGATCAGAACAACAAGACCAAGCCGAAGGAAAAAAACCAAGAAGCAGAAGAAGAAGAAACATGGATATCAAACGTACGTTCGCCGCCATGAGGAGACCTTGGGATAAGTTATGGTCTGAAGTATATTTCGCCTGCATTTTTTTCATTACCTCAAACGTTTCCAAAGAAATGCTCCAATGACGGTGAACTGAATACGTTTGGAGCGGTCCGCTCAGGTTTCGTCGGAGAGACGTGAAGCTGATACTTGATGAACCTCTGTTGTAAAGCACGAAAGCTCAGACCGAGAGAGAGACATACCGAAAAAAAGAAACTAAGAAGGGATGAAAGAGAATGAAGGTATAAACTATGGGAGTTTTACAGCTAATTGGGTGATGATTTCCGGGTTTGTGTCGATATGCCAGTCAGGTTCTAGTTGCCGGACAAAGGACGTTCTTCCGATTTCTGTGCTACAGAAGAGAACCTGCGATTCGTGTCACAACACATTGTAACTCTTTGTGTAAAGTGTCAGGAAAACAGAGATAGATCTCTCGCTTTTAAAAATATGAAGCAAATACTGATTCAGTCATGCTTGTTGAGGTCATCGAAATGCTTTTTCTGAGGTAAATTCCGAGTTGAATGTTTTTCCGAGTCACTACCTTGTCTTTGACCAAACCACCCGATGTGAAAACTCCCGCACTTTCTAAAGCCTGAAGAACCTTGCTCTGCATATAACCAAAGCTGAAAACGTGAGCCATGCTAGAGTGGAGAATGGGCATAATGCCATGAAAAGGACATAGGGATGAGTTCACTCACTTCACTTTCATCATCAAGGACTCTTTCCATGAGATAAAGATCACAAAACTTTGTTATTTCTAGGAGTACTTCCAGCACCGATGACCTCACTGTTGCTTGTTTCTGTACAAAACTTGCAAGAATCAGGTCAAAGTTCATCGGATATTATCCACATGGAGAACTTCAGTGGGGGAAATATAAACTACCCGGAGTTCTTCTGGATCTGTTTCCTCAAGAATCACTCCAAGAAGGCGGCACGTTACCTGAACAAAAAAAAGTATATTAGTCAAGGATGAAGCATATAACCCAAGATTTTCTAAAATATGAGAAAACTTGACCCAAGCACTTCTAGAAGGAAGCCGAGCTCAGTTTTCTAAACCTTTCTATGTCAAACTGAAGCAAGAAAAATAAACTTTTTTCCATAATACATCAGAATTTATATCAAGGAAGGTGTGCCACCATGAATGTATTGTAGATCAGAGTTAGAGAGCTACATGTGAAAGAATACAAGAATCATAACTAGAACAGGATTTCAAGACTATGTCACAGCCAACATTCTTTTACCTTCCTTCCTTCACTAAGTTTCCGCCTGACTATATGGCCCAGGGCCTGCTGCACAAAAGGCAGTCAAATGTGTTAAGAACAGTCCTAAAGAATCGATATTCTAGCAGATTAACGTGGTAAGACAATTGAAAAATTGGAAGAGAAAATAAAATGTTGGGGCTACATTTTGCACTCTCGTATCCTCATGAGACAAAGAAGCATCCGGCGGGTTGGTTGCTATATTCGACTGAGAATCTGATGAAGAACTTCCAGCAGTCGGTACCCTCCGCTTCGGTTGCCGTCTTTGATGCTCCCCCGGAGTTCTTATCGCCCTCCACGTGAAAATTATAGCAATAGCAAGCCCCGCAATAGCTCCAATGGACCGTGAATCCTAATCCCAATTCAACAATAGTAACACAGAATCAATTACAGATCAACTTAATACCCAGAACCCTAATTGCTTTCCTTATTCCAGGTGTGAGCTTAAGCTACATCAGTAATGAATGCAATACCAGCACCATTTCTCAGATAAGCTTTGATACGTAATAGCATCGATATCAAGTAGGTACCCAATTGAGGAACTAATGGCTGAATTCACAATCTCTTGTAAAACCAAAAGCTTCCTACTTCCCTAAAACGCTTCGCTCCATCAATCACACTAATCACCGAGATAATCAGACAATTAAAACTGTCCTAACCACAGAAATTCAGCATTTCAGGATCCCAAAACCAGAGATACCCGCCATAGCAAAACCAGAATCCGATCAGATCCAATACCGAAATCATCGACGGAAAAGCAAAGCATCAATGAAATTTGAGAGAAATAGGGAGAGATCGAGGAAGAACCAGGTTGCGGAGAGGCATAGAGAAGAGATTGGATATCTTGAAGGTGACGTAAGCTCCTAGCCGCTTGATCAACCTCACCAGCTCCTCCGTCGACGACGACGACGACGACTCCGCCATAGCCTTCCCACCTTAAATTGTGTATTCGTCTCGACGAAGATCGAATCGTCGGATTCTTAGCTTCAGCTTTTTTGATTAACCTGAGATTAAAAAAAAGGGCACTGCTTTCGAGCCCAATTGCTCCGACAAAATATTGTCAAATGGTATTATGACACGTGTACGAGACTACAGCCTTTACAGTGCGACGCGACGGAGCTGATTTTCGAAGAAGAGCGGAAAGGTGCGTTTGGTCTATTTGGTTAATAACTAAATAATACATAACCGCAATTAAATTATATTTGATATAAAAAAATCGAATAATTAAATTATATTTGATATAAAAGTAGAATAGTTATGATTATTCTACAATCTAAAAAAAATCAATTTCGAATCAAATTGAATAAAAAATAATTTAAAAGCCAAAATTTCTTATAAAATTGGTACTTTGTAAAAGGAAACGCAACAGAATCGAACCAAAACTAAATGATTATATATAAAAATGAATCCGAATATAATCATGCCAAAACCCAAAATAATCATCCAAGTTATTGACCTTTGTTGTTATTCATCTATTTTTTAATTGGTCACGACATATCATGTTGTATTACGTGAACAATTAAAAAAAAAAACAAAGGAGATTGAAAAATCATATATTTCGTATAGATTCAAAACAACGATAATTTAAAATGAAGGGTGGGCATAGAGAGTGGTATTAGGGAGGTAGGGAAGAAAGAGAAGGAGAGGAGGAGGTGTGCAGTAATGGCGGAACGGCGTCGTTTAGGAAGAACATCTCTCTCTCGAGGTGGAAGCAATAGCCCTCGAATACTCTGGAGTTCACAGTGAGGCCAAAGTCGAGGAGGAAGAGAAGCTCCATCTCCATTGTGTTCATCTCCTCCTTGCTTACTCCCCCTACCCTTGCGTAGAACGCGTTGTTATAATGCCTGCATTATTATTATTATTATTATTATTATTATTATTATCATCATCATCATCATCATCATCATCATTTTATATTTTATGATGCTTGATTAGTGTAGAATCTTATTTATACTTGTTTTAATGTAAATGTATGTTTACATTAACAATAATACCCGGCCAGTTTTTTTTACCTATATATATACACGTTTTAATGAAATAGAATTTGTATTTACATATTATAATAGTTAACATGATAGCCAATTTCCTCACAATAGCTAGTGGCTATAATACACAATAGACTTCAAGTGATTGCTTTTTTACCTATATGTGTGTGTGTGTGTGTGTGTGTTTTCATGAAATACGGTGTATATACTGAAATGCATGTAAGTCTTAAACATTAGGTTGCATAGTCCATATAGTGGTAAAATTGAAGGTCATACATGTTCCTATATCAACGGTTTCATGGATATGTACACGATGGGAGTAAGTTTAAGAGTAAATAATTAACGAATGGCTTCATCAAAGTAGTTAATTAATCATCAATGATCAAGTACATGATTGTAATTAATTCTTAAGCTTAATTAATCAGAGAAAGCTTACACGTCATCGAGCATCTTGGAAGCAACCATGACACAAGTGACGAGGAGTCTATGAACGTTCAAGGAGACAACCAACGAGCCAGGATGCTTATGAGCCAACCGGTCAATGTAGACATAACCCACCACGAAACAGGAAGGGCTACAGTTCGTGTACTTGTAGATTCTCTCCAAATACTTTGGAATACTTATTGTCGGCGCTCTCACCCCTTTAAATGCCTCCAACCTCTTCCCTCCTCCTCCGCCGCCGCCCGCCGCTGCCAACCAGTCGTTTCGCGCCACCAGTCTCTCCAGCACCTGGGATATTACGGTTAGGACACGTGGCATGACGGCATCGGGTCCGACCGGATCCGGTTCGGCCACGTGACCGGTTTCTTCGTCGACTTCACGGGGAGTGGATAACATTGATATGGTCATGTTGGGTGACGGAGGAAAACTCGAGATGAGATGAAAAGGTTGTGACGACGAAGAACATATTGTTCGTTTTGTATGGTCTTAAAATGTGTGGCTGATATCTAATCATGTTTGGTAGTCTTTATAGATGGGTTATTGACACGTGTCCTATACATCGTGGAAAAAGATAGGGTTTTCTAACTTAGCGTTTGATTTTAATCGCTTCAAATATATGTATAAAAAAAGATGCTAGTAATTGATATTATTGCTTTTGATGGTTTCCTAATTTTAGATTATTATCTCAATCAACTATTAATAAGTAGCTAAATAACTGGAATATGTTTCTATCTTCTTTTACATTTATAGTTATTGATCTATCGTGTAATGATAAGACAATGAACATTAAATCAAAATAAACAAATAAAAAATTAACTATACCGAAGTATTGTGCGAGTATATGACACTGGTCGCGGTTGGATCAGTTCGTATGATTCCTTAAACTCCTGCCTGAATATAATCATGCCAAAACCCAAAATAATCATCCGAGTTATTGACCTTTGTTGTTATTCATCTATTTTTTTAAGTGGGCACGATATATTATGCACGTAAAAAATCATATATTCCGTACGTATAGATTCAAAACAATGATAATTTAAAATGAAGGGTGAGCATAGAGAGTGGTAGTAGGGAGGCAGAGAAGAAAGAGAAGGAGAGGAGGAGGTTTGCAGTAACGGCGGAACGGCGTCGTTTAGGAAGAACATTCTCTCTCTGTCGAGGTGGAAGCAATAGCTCTCGAAGACTCTGGAGCTCACAGTGAGGCCAAAGTCGAGGAGGAAGAGAAGCATTTCATGATGCTTATAATTAGTGTAGAACCTCATAATTATATCCTTATTTTATGTAAATGTATATTTTTACATTAATAATATATAAACCCGACCGATTTTCTCAAAAGTGGACTGTATATTGGTTATATATATATATATATATATATATATATATATATATATATATATACACACAACAGACACAAAGCCGTCGCTTTCCGGTCATGTGGGATCGTTAGTTGGATTAGGGACATTGTTATTGTATCCGGTGGTTAGGGTTTAGCGTTTATAGATTTATTCTCAAAGAAAAACAAGCATTTGAATCAGGTTTTAATCTAATAATCTGTCAATTCCTTAGGACATTATAAAACCTTCCTGAGTGTACAAATAAAAATACGTGGGTCGTCCATTATCGATCGAATCGTTGTTAGACACTGTATTACGACCGAAACCATCAGTCGAAATTCGAAACGACGTAAGCATCCGTCAATGGCTACAGAGAATTCGTTTAATTTATAATGATATATGGAACATGCTTTTAATAAATTGTTCATATGAATACGCTTAGTTGCGACTTTTTTTATATTGATTATTGAAGAAAAACATATTCTACGCCATTTCTTTGGCAATTAATAATCGCTTTGAAAATGGTGATAGTAGAAACAAAGATATACATTATGATGTAACATTAGGCGATGCGATGAAGTTTTAGTACAAAATTATAATGCAAAAAAAAAAAAAAAAGTACGCATCCAACGGTCCAGATTAAATCAGTACAGGGCCCACCTAACACCGTCTGTGAGAGGGAGAGAGGACAAACAAGCCATATGTCTGGGTCGTCGCCCGTCCTCGTATCGCCGCATTTTTCCAAAGCCACTCATCTATCGCCACGTGGCTATCTGTCTCTCCCAGTCATGAAAACGAGTCTTGCCGCCGTTTGTTCGCACGACGGACCTCCGCTCCGGATTTCGCACCGCTGGTTCGGCTTTACGGTGATGGAAGGAAATCTTCTGCATATCTTTATGATTATATGCATATCAATTATACGGTCTCTCCAGCTTCAACCTCGAGACGAAGAAGATGAACATGGATGCAGATGATTGGCAAACACGCGCGGGTGAGACGTGACTTCTCACGCGCCACAGGTAATTTATTCTTTTGCCCTTCTCTCTCTCTTACTTTTGTTTTTTAAAAAAGGTTTGTTTGCTGTCTCTTTCTCTCGCGGACATAGCAGCAGGTTCTGCTGCTCTCCTCCCTCCCTCCCTCCCTCCCTCCCTCCCTCTCTCTCTCTTCTCTCTCTCTCTAAATTTTTCAGTCTAAACAGTTTTACATGGTTCGAATCATATTTGATCGTTTTGTTTTTGTTGCTGTTCATCGGAAAGAGATTTCAGCTTTTTTTTTTTTTTTTTTTTTTTGGAAGGTCAAAACACAGGGGGTCCAAAAAGGGCAAAAGACAAGAACCATAAGAAGAATGAGGTAAAACAGATGTATTTTTATGTTACGAGAAAAATTACCTATACGTATAGCTTGTTTGGTATTCTACGAGAAAAATACGATGTATTCTTTTGTCTGCTCAGGAGAAAGATGAGAAAGTAGCACCTCCTCCGCACCTTATGCCTCGCAACCCAGCTTATTTGGTAATGATTATTTGTTATGTATATTTATATATATTAACGGTACGTTGTGTCGCTTATTCTTTCTGCATTTTTTTTTTTGTGGTATGAAAATGTGAATATATATCGCATATACGTACATAATGTTGTGTTACAAAAGTTCTTTCTGCATATTCTTGTTTCTCAGGAGAGTGAAAAGGCCAAACCCGTGAAAGTTCCCGCGGAGCCGGACGAGGACGAAGTAATTAGATATTTATTTCGATACAGAATATAGATTAGAATTGCATCCTAGCTTCTCTTTTTTTTTTTTTTTTTGATAATAATAATATTAGGGTTTGCCGGTGCATTGGGACTGGAGAAACTACCAAGGAATCATCAGCAACGTATTGGATCAAGGTTTAGAAGGTAACTATACGTTAATGTATCTACTAAATATACAAGTAAGTGGTCTTTATATAATATAGGAAAATAATCAAACATCATGTTATATATATGTGTAGTTTTTTTTATACGTCTGAACCATATTTTAAAAAACTTGTATCAATAAATGTTAAGGGGATCATACTGCGTTTTTGGCGACTCTGGAAGTTAAAACATGTGGATTAATGCCACTCTCCTTAAGACTTTGATTGACATAAAATGCCACTACCCCTTCCCTTAGCACATGCCAAATTACTAACCATTATATGTTTTTGCGTGATATATGTGCAGCCATTTGTTGGTCCATCACCTACGTCAGAGCGATCGAAGCCCTCTTCAACATCAACAGACCGACCGCTGAGCAAAAGTCCTTTTCGATCCAGCACCTGGTGAATCGTGTGAATTACGGTAAAACGGGCGTGAAGGAGGTGGAGTCAGCTCTATCTTGCCTCAAGAACAAAGGAGTTGTGCACGAGGCTGATTGCTCTTACCGAGGGTTTTCGTCGGTCTGCCCACACGATGAAAATGTAAGTTCCCTTTGTAGATATAACTTAAAAATATGATTAATCTCATGACACGTGTCTTTTATCATTATAGGTTAGGACCGAGACCATTGACGATTTCGTTGTCATATCCAAAGTTGACGACGTCATTCTCCAAAGACTTGTAAGGAGATCCCCGGTCGTTGGATCTATCGCAATGTCATGGGACCGTAAAAAACGCAGCATCGTAAGTAATCAAACCATTTTTTTTTTCATATATTTTTCTCGTAAGTTTTAATCACACGAAAAATATTTTCATATATACAGGGTATCTTTAGAGGAGATAAAAACGAAAAAAACCTTCACGCCGTACTAATCATCGGGTACGGGATAGACGAGAACGGCCAGCTCTATTGGCTTGTACAGAGTTCGTGGGGAACTACGTGGGCGGACAATGGATTCGGACGTATCGAGCGTAAGAAAAACGCAACGGACCAATCATTGTTCGCAGAGATCTATTATCCCGTGAAAGCGGGCTATCCTCAAAAACCCAAGAAGCGAAGGAACTGAAGGTGAAACATGGGAATTCGGACACTTTGTCATTTTGCTTTCCGACAGAGCAAGGGATACGCCATTCTGATTACTATGGATATAGTGGGTTTTTACTAATGGATATTTGATCAAACTTAAAAAAACGATTGGACTAACCAATTTGACGTAAACTTAAATACACCGCGATGAGTTCAAAACCATATATGATTCCACGACATATATGGATCTAATAATATAGAAGATTTGCTTAAAAATGCCATGTCAGATCTAATAAACGGCAGATTGACGTCGTATTTAATGGAATATTGATTTGGAATAAAATTTTTATTTGGAGAATATTTGTTTATGGCACATTTCTAACAATTGGGCATTTTTAATGGAATCTTTCCTTTTTGTTTTGGAGAAAAAATATATATTTTACATATCCACTCCAGAAATATAGGAGCGTGTATTTATTTCCGAATTAAAGCAGAAAAATATGAAACCCTACACGTGGCAAAAAAAAAAAAGGAGAGTTGCGTATAAATAAATTCTCCACCATTATTAAAAGACCACGAACAACAGGTAGTCAAAATTAGGGTTTCGAAGTGACAAGGGGAGTTTCGATGGAGATTGAATCGGACGACGATGAAACGGTGATGTACTATGGAAGGAGATGCCGCAGGGTCAAAGACCGCTACGATCCCGAATATATTCGACAGAGACAGCAATTTTACTTTGAATTTAATCGGGGCGAGGTCAGTTAATTATTTGTCTTTCGCTTCTCTGGTTGGGATTTGTGTCGGATATCGTTCAGTGGAAATCAGGTGCTTTCCCGTTTCATAATCATGGATCCCTGTTTCAGAATCACGGGTTTTTTCCATGTAAAAATGAAACGGGTTGCCTTATATGTCTTTCCTAACATGAATCGATGTAATGTCAACTCGTGGAGTAGTTCATCATTATCGGTACTCACTTCAAGGCGCGTGGACCCAGCAACGTTGAATTCAGCAAACGGGTAATCAAACTGGTCCCAGTCTATCTCAAAACCCTAAAAAACACCCAGAGTACCAAATCAAGAGACTTTTATCGATTCATGTTAGGAAAGACATATAAGGCAACCCGTTTCATTTTTACATGGAAAAAACCCGTGATTCTGAAACAGGGATCCATGATTATGAAACGGGAAAGCACCTGATTTCCACTGAACGATATCCGACACAAATCCCAACCAGAGAAGCGAAAGACAAATAATTAACTGACCTCGCCCCGATTAAATTCAAAGTAAAATTGCTGTCTCTGTCGAATATATTCGGGATCGTAGCGGTCTTTGACCCTGCGGCATCTCCTTCCATAGTACATCACCGTTTCATCGTCGTCCGATTCAATCTCCATCGAAACTCCCCTTGTCACTTCGAAACCCTAATTTTGACTACCTGTTGTTCGTGGTCTTTTAATAATGGTGGAGAATTTATTTATACGCAACTCTCCTTTTTTTTTTTTGCCACGTGTAGGGTTTCATATTTTTCTGCTTTAATTCGGAAATAAATACACGCGTACCAGCTCCTATATTTCTGGAGTGGATATGTAAAATATATATTTTTTCTCCAAAACAAAAAGGAAAGATTCCATTAAAAATGCCCAATTGTTAGAAATGTGCCATAAACAAATATTCTCCAAATAAAAATTTTATTCCAAATCAATATTCCATTAAATACGACGTCAATCTGCCGTTTATTAGATCTGACATGGCATTTTTAAGCAAACTTCCAAATTTGCATAATTACCACGTCATATATTTTTGCCAGGTTAGCAAATCGATTTACATATGGGTTAATGATAAATCCACTTACTTGAATTTATTTAACATATAGTGATTTTAAACCAACTTAAAGCCCTAAATTTAATTTCACCATTTCATCTCTCAAATTTCATGGTGGATTAATTTGATACAGTGAGCTGGTCCAAATGTTGTACTGGTTTAAAAATCGGTATATGTTAAACCGATTTCAGTTAAATGCATTAAAAAAATGACACGTCAGATGCCGTTTTCAATGAGATATTGATTTGGGGAATATATTTACCAAATTTCTAATTTTTTCTAAAAAAATAAAATAAAACAGAATGGCCTAACCCCTCCAGTTATGTTAAAAAACAAAAATTTAGATAAAAGATTCGATGGTTAGCCTCTATAACAGTTTATTGGAGATTATATTTTAATTCCAAAAAAAATCAGAATTGTATAAAAAGATTCGAAAGAGCATGAGTTTAATATTTAATTTATTTTATTCGGAAACATTACCTAAGCGACGTGTCAAGTTGTCAAGTTATGCGATTGTGTGCAATGTCAATGACTGCCGTCCACATTTGTTTTGTTAGCCGTACTGTTTTCCCTCCTCGCTCCCCATATTTCATTTAGAACCATAAGTTTTGAAGTAATAATGGTTATAATATAATACCCCCATTGCCTTGTGAGCTTCTCAACCCCAAACACCCGCGTCCTCTGCAGTTTCCTATCATCAGATGCAGGACTGTCACCTATTAGGATCGTCTTCATGTCAACCGAAGGCTGAAAAACACATTCATGGATGGAAAAAAGAGGATGTAATGTTCTTGACACCAACTCTCAATTATAGTTTGTGACATGAACTTCGGTTTCATACTCTCTTGTCTTAAAAACAGTTAAGATCAGATAATCATATATATATATATATACGGATCGAAAATTGCGAAACTTCGGTTGGATGAACGGATTATATATACGCAGGTTCGAAAAACAGATAAAGTACGCATCACGGAAAGCGAGAGCCGATACGAGAAAACATGCATGTCAAAGGGAGATTTGTGAAAGCAGGAGATTCTTATGATTATGATCCCTTAGTTGAGGAGCTTCTGAAACCATCAAACCAAGGTATTAAATGTCTCAACTGCATATTTGTTATTCCACTGTGTAATAAATATGTCATTTATGGAAACTTATGTGTGTGAAAAGATTTTTTTTTTGGGATGTTTTTAAAGATTATCTTTTTTTTTTCCATCAAGTAGGGCACAAAGACTAGATCATGATCATCAAATTGGGGGAAAAGTTTCTGCAGTTTCAGCCCTAAAATCCATCTCTTGTGGTAGGGTTTTATGGCATAAAAACACCAAACGGGGGGAGATTTTACTCTCTGAATGATCAAACAGTTTCTTGTGAAGAAAGTAACAAATTTCTTTTGATAGTTGCAGCTTCAAAGTCCAGAAATTTCAGAGAAAATTCCACTAAGGAGCCATGAATGAATGAATGTAACAATAAAATCGATTTCATCACCTATTTTCCCATTTATCCGACACTGGATTTTCTCTGTAATAAACGCTCATATTTGAGGTGGTTCCTCAGAAATAAATTTTCCAGAATTTTTTTACATAAATTTTATAAAAAAAAACCCATAAAATCTATGAACGATAAATCAACAAAAATTATGTTTAACTGGGGTGTAACTAAATATATATATAAATATGTAATGAACATATATATATATATATATATATATATATAATCACTATATAAAAGAATAAATAGTTGGGTATAACTTTTAACAAATATGGCGGGGGCTTGTATACATGGTAATACTTTAATTTTGGTTTATAACAGTTAAAATATTATTGTTGACAAAAAATATATATATTATTGGAAACAATAGTATTCGTGATCGTAATGTATCTCCTCATATCGTGTTTATTCAATAATGCACTTTGGAGATATCATTATCTTATACATGTCTGAAGTTTGAACGAAGAAATATTATCTTGATTAATTATTATATATCAGTTTCAGTAGGCTAATTAATATCCTTAATTTCATATCAACAATATATATATACGCATGTCGCGTGTGTACATAATATTATATCAACAGGGGCCATGTGTATGGGGGCATATACATGGGTGATTTTGTATGCGAGGCATATATGTGTATATTGTAAATTTGTAATATATACGTATATATATATATATATGTCTACAATTTTTTTAGCTTTCATTTTTGTTTTTCTTTGTTTTGATAATGATAGATAAAGAGTGATATCCAAATTTTGAATATAAATAATATTTTAAAAAATTAATAATATTTTGATGGATTTTAGTTCGTATAGAAAATAGAGTTTAAATATTATTGTATTTTGTATTATTATTTGGATTTGATTTATCTGTTCTTTATCATATATCAGGATAAGGATTATGAATCCTATTTTTTTTTTTAAAAAACTACATTATATATTTAAAATCATTCGAATATCAATAATACACAAGATTTTATTCCTAATGTAGCGATGATAAATGCTTATGTTTCTTTTCTTGTTGGTTAGGAATTAGATTGGAAGTTTTATACTTTTTGTCTCATGATTTAACTTTTTTTAATTTTTTCTGACAGTAATTGGATAATTTTCCCATAAAATAAAATAAAATAAAATATGGGCAAGTGGTATAGTAGTGGTCACTAATTAGCGGATGTGGTGGTCCTTTATCATATCTCAAATAACAAGAGAAAATGGGGTAACCGATCATATAATAA
Source organism: Tarenaya hassleriana (assembly GCF_000463585.1). Lineage (NCBI taxonomy): Eukaryota > Viridiplantae > Streptophyta > Magnoliopsida > Brassicales > Cleomaceae > Tarenaya > Tarenaya hassleriana. The sequence continues at coordinate 54,128 of NW_010964923.1, forward strand.
GATGATTGGATGACATAAAGTTGGACCTCTTTACCATTATATATGATGCCTTTACATATATTATTAATGGTGACCTGGGTACCGTCTCGTGTGCATTCACTCGGTCAAACCTTTGACCGTTGACTTCTTCATCGGTCGACAGCGCCGCAAATCATGTCCTGATATATATATATATATATATATCATATATTGGACTTATTCGTTCCCCAACAATTAAAACCTAACTCACATTCTCTAGAAGCTTAAGGAACCAATCAAATATATTCTTTAATATGTATATATAGAATTAAAAAAAATTTTAAAAAAGAAAAATTATCATATTATATGGTGCGTTTAGGACTATAACATAATAAACAATCTGATCAGCTAGATTAAAATTTTCTCAACAATGGAACCTTCCAAGGCAACCCCACATTTTTGAAGATTTCCAATCAATCCACATACACGAATTTTTCAAAATTTTTATGATTTTTTTTTAAAAACAAACCCAAAATTCGGATCCCTCTCCATCACTATATAAACATCTCCTCTCCCGCACTCCCTTCACAAAATGTCCATTTGAAATTCCAAAAAAAAAAAAAAAGATATCTAATTCGAGAGAAAAGGAAACAATAATGTCTTCAAAAAACCTAGTTTTGCTCCATTGCATGGCAGTGCTTCTCCTTGTACGCAGCGTTTCGAGCTCCCAAGACAACGCGTTTCTCTTCCATGTATGTTCCGACATAGAGGGAACCTTCACGACGAAGAGTCCGTACGAGACTAACCTAAACATGCTCCTCGGTTCCCTCTCTTACAAAGCTCCTCCTACAGGGTTCGGCCTCGGCTCGGCCGGTCAGTCCCCCGACAAAGTTAACGGTCTAGCCCTCTGCCGTGGCGATGTCTCCCCAGCCGACTGCCGCTCCTGCATCACCGCCGCCACCCCTGAGGTATGTATATACACATATCCATACATATATATACACACATACATACGTATTTGAACTAATATAATGATGAACTTGTGATCATAGTAAATAAAGACCTCAGCTCATACGGGAACCATTTCACTAGTACTAGTCCAAAAAAATGATTAAAAGGGTTTCAATTGGATTTATGGACAGTTAATATAATTCTAGAGTTGGACTTTTATAATATTTTTTCTCCTACTTATTGTATATATGAATTATATATATATATATATATATATATATATTTTATAGAAATACCAAACATACTGATACATAAACTTCAGAAATTCGATTACATGATCATCATAATATGTTATAGGTTTTTTTTCCGTGATTTAGCTATATAACGGTTCAGAATTTGTTTTAGCAATTTATGATTTATATTAGGGGTGGGCGTTTCGGGAAATGGTTCGGGTTCGGGACAAGAATAGATCGGTTCGGTTCTTTCGGTTTTACAAAAATACGTACCAATCGGTTTTTATATTGTTTTTGGTTCGGTATCGGTTCGGTTCGGTTCCGGGTTTTATAAAAAAAATAGATTTCCTTTAAAAATATTCGGTTTTTTGGGATTTTTAAAGTTCGGCTCGGTTCGGTTCGGTTCAAGAAAAATTCGGTTCTCTAAAAATGGTACCGTTCAGGAATTAAGAACGGTTTCGGGTCGAAAAAAATACCGTTTTTTCGGTTCGGTTCGGTCCAGTCCCGAAGAACCGAACCGAAACACCCAGCCCTAATTTATATGTAGTGCTGAACATGTTTTTGAGAAAATATTAATTGTTTTAACGAAAATATATAGTCATATTCTTAATTAACCGTGCTTATATATATATATATATATGTTATTGCATGGATATTTTCGGCAGTTACGTAAGAGATGTCCGAACAACAAAGGCGGAGCAATATGGTACGACTTCTGTCTGGTCAAGCACTCGACCATCAACTTCTTTGGAAAGATAGACTACGACAACAAATTCTACTTGTACAACGTCAACAACGTGACCGATCCGACTTCTTTCAACGCCCAGACGAAGAACCTCCTCTCCCGGCTCTCGAAAGAAGCAGCCGCCGTGAAGAAGCTTTACGCCGCCGGGGAAGATAACCTCTACGGCGGCGCTGGCTCCGGGAAGAAGAAGTTGTACGGATTAGTGCAGTGTACGAGGGACTTGACGAGTGAAGCATGTACGGCTTGTCTGGATGGGATCATCGGTGAGCTCCCCAATTGTTGCGACGGTAAAGAAGGTGGAAGAGTTGTGGGTACGAGCTGTAATTTTAGGTATGAGATTTACCCTTTTGTTAGTAGCTCTTGATTGATGAAGAATTTGATGTGGAGCGATCGTGGTTTCATGTTTTAATAAATATGTAACGATAATTAAATAAAATAAAAGTATAGCCAAGAGATTATATTCGCCGTCGCATGCTTTGTTTTTAGTGTATGTCACAAATCTATGGAAGACAAGTCAACGAAGGATAAGATCATTGATGATAAGTGCGGCCACTCCACCAAATGTCTTCTTGAAAAATCAATAGCTTTTTTTTCTTTCAATTTTTGTAGTAAAATATTTATAAACTTCCAAACCCAAATACAGGCGCATATATATTATGGATTTACAGGAATAATGCATATATACTTATTTATTAATTTTTTGACTAAAAAATGCGGTTATATATATATATATGTTTTTGAAAATAAAATAAAAATGCTATATATATATAATTACTTAATATGTTATAGTTGGCTTCAATTGCAAATATATTCTTAATAGTATTTAAGAGCCAATAATGACATGTTGCTCTCCACAACACACAATTTTGTATAGTCAAATATAAACACCACCACTTATCTATGTACACACTTTGACCATCACATCTATTATACTATATGTATATATATATGTGAGAGTTTGACTTGGATGTATTTTATATATGACAATGTTGCTGCCACTCTAAAACTTTGAAATTTAATTCCGAAAGAAAATACATCAAATAATAGAGTAGTCACCCGTAACAAATGGTGTTTTTGATTAAACAATAAAGTTAATTAGGTTTCAATTCTGATTTCAATTATTTGTCATCAAGAGATTTAATGATACGGTTTAATCGGTATTCATGATATTAGTAAAATCAGAACTCTAATTCTCACGGTTGATTTGTTAATACTCGATTAATTTCTAAATTAAAATTATTAAAAAATATCCAATGTTTTTCAATCATTGGGATTTTGTATACATGTAATTTATCACTACACCCACCTTTTGAACTAGGGTTGGGCACAACTATATGAAATTCGCGGGTTTTCGGATATCCGGTTTCACGATATTCAAAATGCGGATACTCTCTTCAGCAACGAAGACGAAGACATGTGTGATAAAGTAAAAAATCAGAACCGTGGGTTTGGGTTTTTTTGAAGGGTGATGGATTACCCGCGGTATCCGGATATTAATAAAATAACATTTATATCCTCGATATTTTAGGGGCCGACTAGTTGCACCGCCACCACCCGCAAACGGAGCAGTTGCGATTTTCGGCGGTTGCGGACGATTGAAAAACTGAATGGTTGAACCGCAACCAAACTTGTATTTTCTAATCGTAGCTTCCAACTTGCGTTTTGGTAGCGGTTTCCAGCGTTTTGACAAAAAAAACTAAAATATTTTTATTAGAAATTATATAAAATATTAATATATATATATATTGGTGATGATTTTGTTTAGTGTTATGATTTGATATTACTTTTTAGTATTATATTTTAATAAAAAATATAATAGTATAATTTTTAGGTTTAATAATGATTATTTTTAATAATTTTTATAATAAAATTATTTTTTACTTGAAAATAAATTAAATTGATAATATTTATATTTTAAATTTATAATTTAATTATTATAAATTTAGTAAATAATTTTTATCAAATGATACAAAAAATTTAATTAAAACTATTATAAAAAATTATTTTTAAATAATATTTTTTTGACAATTTATATCAAAACGCAACCGTAACCGTAATGAACCATTCACTTCTAACTGCACTCACCCCCAATCGCTACCAACAACAACTTCTCAACCAGTCAGTACTAATCATTTATAATTGCTATCAAACGTTCTGAAAACGCTACCACCCGCAACCGCAACTGTTGCGGTACAACCAGTCGAGTCCTTACAATCTCGAGTCAGGGTTCAGACTGGTTGTACCGCAGCGGTTGCGGGTGACGACGTTTTCAGAATGTTTGATAGCGATTATGAATGATAAATACTGATTGGTTGATAAGTTGTTGTTGGCAGTGATTGCGGGTGGGTATGGTTAGAAGTGAATGGTTTGTTGCGGTTGCGTTTTGATATAAATTATAAAAAAATATTATTTTAAAATAATTTTTTATAATAAGTTTAATCAAATTTTTAGTATCATTTGATAAAAATTATTTACTAAATTTATAATAATTAAATATTTCTAACTGCACCCATCCGCAATCGCTAACAACAATAATTTCTCAACCAGTCAGTATTAATCATTTATAATCGCTATCAAACATTTAGAAAACACTATCACCCGCAACCACAAACGTTGCGGTACAACCAGTCGAACCCTTAATGTATTTATAATAATATTTAAATATAATTATCAAAATACCTTTAAAAGTCAACAAAAATCAGGGGTTTTCTTAAGATTTTCACAGATTCGGATACTCTCGGATTTTTGAATTCAACAACGGGTAGCCGAATCGCGGGTATTCGGACTTAACGAAAACGAAAACAAAAACGAGATAATTATTTTTTAAAATCAGCAAAGATGATACCTCTAAAAAAAATCAAGGGTTGGACCATGGAAAATCTCATTTTTCCTTTACGGACTTGATGGGCCGAAATTTAATATTTTTAATGGGCTCAATATTGGAGTCTATTAGGCCCACCTCTACTAATATAAAGGGAATTATTATGACTAATTGGAGTAATTTCTATTTTGTATTATAATAATGTGGGCCTAAAAGATTATGCTTACTTCAGAGGAGGTACATATATATTTTGTAGCAAAATATAAGAAAGAAAATAATCAAATAAGCTTTACAAATAACATATATATCCACCATCTAATGTTTTAGTGTTCTTCCCATAACCATTACATAAAAAAAAAAGGATGACAATATGTGTCAAAATCACTTCTTTTGGAAATTGAGTTTGCCGATGAAGAATGCAAAAAGAAAGGCTAAGAGGGCGGGAAAAGCAAAGAGAACAGCAGCGACAACAGCCAAGAAATCTCGTCTGTAACCAAAGTAATCTTCCAAGAAATCCGGAACTGTCTTCTTCTGTCCGAACACCGATATCTCTTTTTCGACATCTCCGTACTGCGAAGTGAGTAATCCATTTAACACCCATGATGTCGGACTCAGGTAATACATCCATTCCCACCATCTCGGAATGTTCTGCAGCAACATACATATAATGTTATTACAATGAGTTTAACTCGTATATATGTTTCTCTTTATCACAATGAATATATGCTTGTCACATATAAAATCATGGACTTTATAAATTTTGTCACATTCTCGCAAAATTCATAAGTTTATGGTTTTATATAGAAGTTACTAAGTTTATAAAGTTAACGAACACATGAGAATATGATGAGATTCAGAAAGTTAATGATTTTATATGGAACTTTTTTGTTAAAGTTCGTGATTTTTTAGGCGATTATTCCTAAATCTTTTGTGCATGTAATATGCATGAGAGTTTCGGGAACTTACCGATTTTGGTATGACATAGCCGGAGAAGAGATTCACCATTGTGTAAAAAGACGAGCGGAGGGTGAAAGCTATGTGAAGATTTGGAGTAATGGCAACCAGAAGCATTCCAAAGTAGTTGAAGATGAGAAGCGAGCAGAAAACACTGTAGATGGTCCATAACATCTTGTGGACCGACCAGTAGTAACCGATCATAGGATATATTATCATCACATGCATAAGGGTTAGTACGAGCGAATAAGGAACCTCGACTAGCACCTGCAAATGAAGGCATGTTTTGTGAGTGTCCCTTTGTATCCATCAGTTTAAATTCAGACGTTGAATCCTTCTAAAAGGTTGTTTGCATCAAATAAAAACCCGGTTTTGAGCATAACCATTACTAACCTGAGCAAATGAATACGCCCATGAAGAGTACATTCGAGCAAATCTTTCCCGGTAGAAGACGTTTCGTTCTGTAGCAACACAGTACAGCACTGTCGAGCAATTGTTTATTCCCGTAAAGAGAACTGTATTGTACATCGAACCCAATATGTTGAAAAGATCCTGCTGGTTATTTCTGGAGAAATATAGGAACAGAATTTTAGTAAGATAATCTTTCTCAACAAGAAAATTAAGTTCAGTGGTATATATTTGAAACTGATATGATTTCATCGCTGTTCTTAAATCAAACCCAGCTTTCGATACTTCAATTCAATGCTTATAAATTGTGCTTAAACATGAAAATATGTATGAAACATGGATGGAAAAGAAAAGCAAAGGTGGTGGAGGAGACTAACATTTTATCTGCTTTCTGCCAGAAGAGAAGGCCATACAGAACAGAGCTGAGGCACACAAAGAGGATGCGCGTGAGGTTGTACGAAGGGTTTCTCCAATATGACAGATGATGTTTCCAAAGACATGCCTTGAATTGCTCCCAACCTGTTTGAGCAAAACACGAAGAAAATCTCAAGTCTTCTGATCCCGGGGATGGACAGCTCAGTTGCTCAACCGCCAGTTTGTTCTCCCTGCAACAACAAATCCAAACAACTATCATTGTCAGAACTCTGATTTTTTCAGAATGTTCTGTTCTGTTTCGAATTCTCTTCATCAATCCTCATGGACGGTACTTAAGGGAATACCTGTTGGACTTCATCACAATAATCACGAGTAAATGTAGCTCATCATCACATTTTCTATGGATAATTTGTTTCTAGAATCAGGATGGGTTACTGTTTAATACATCAATCTACATCTAAAAACGGCTTTGAAGCCTACTCTATGTTTAAGTCAATAATAGATGAAGCATGCCTTGATTCTTAGATTCTGAGAATTTTCGAGGAGCATGCCCATGATGCACACATGGAGAGATCAAGAAGGTTGCCCATATACTTACTTATACAAGGTTGATTCGTATTCGTGTGCAAAATCTATACCGAGCCTCTTTTCTGAAGACAGAGAAGTGATGTCTAACATCCAAGTGGCTGGATTACAGCCCTCCTTAATTTTTGGAACTCCGGGAATGTTCTGTGGTAAATAGTCCTATGAGAATCATCAATGAAACAAGCTAAATATACCAACTGTATAGAACATTGTGGGTTATTATAGAGAAACTTGCCTCGAAGTATTTGATAACTTTACATGACTGTTGTCCCAGAGGGCCGTAATAAATAACCCGTCCCCCGTTTTTCATCAGAATCAGCTGAAAAGAAGGGACATACGAAGAAACTGATAGAAGTGTTAAGATTTAGATATGAAGTGATGAAATTTTAGTTGTTTTACCTCATCAAATGCCTCGAAGATGCCTATGCTTGGCTGGTGGATGGTGCAAACCACTGTCCTTCCAGTCTTTACGATGTTCTTCACAGCTCTCATGGCAATTGCAGCGGCTCTTGCATCTAGTCCTGTCGTGGGCTCATCCATAAATATGATTGAAGGGTTAGCAACAAGCTCCACGGCGATTGTCAGCCTTTTACGTTGTTCTGTAGACAAACCACTACTTCCAGGAGTTCCCACCATTGAATCTTTAATCTCCTCAAGTTCTATTGTCTCAAGGACTTCATTGACGATTTCCTGAAGCAGAATCGAGAAAATCCTCAGACAAAATATCTGTCAGTGTCTGGTTTTAGATTCTTTTTTACCAGAGTTCGATGCCTTACTCTCTTAGTTTTTGCGTCGATGTCATGAGGTAGCCGAAGCCAAGCGGAATATCTCAAGGACTCTTCCACAGTTATATTGGGAGAATGAATATCAAACTGTTCACAATAACCCGATACACGTGCAAATGTTTCTTGAACCTTGAGAAACCCGCCTACTCGGATTTCTCCTTCAACAATACCACGGGTTTTCCTTCCCGAAAGAACATCGAGCAGAGTTGTTTTCCCGGCTCCACTAACTCCCATCAGAGCTGTAAGAACACCAGGCTTGAATGCCCCGGTAACATCAGAGAGAAGCTGCAGCCTTTTTCCCTTAAACAAAATGCGAAGCAGGCATACATTAACTCATGTTCTGTCTTCAAGAATTCAATTATTCAAGAACATGATTTATCATAGACAGTGTTTACCTGAGGGGTCTCAATGAAATAGTTCACGTCTTTAAATGTGAGAGTGAGAGCCTTGACAGGCAAGACCATTTTACCTGCGAATTGATCCAAGGGATGCCTAGTCACACATCTCTCTCTATCACGAACAAATAATAATGTACAGATAGATAATGTGAGATACCCTTTTTAGATCTGGGAGTGATTCCAGTACACAGTTTGTAATCTTGTTCCGAACCCTGAGATCTCTTCCCGTGAGAAATGATGGCACGAGACCTTTGTGGAGCTGAAATTAAAGAGATAAATCCTCAAAATATCGATACGACTCCGTTATGTCATTTCTATGTATCTCTTTTGAACTTACTCTTCAGAAAGGTCAAGGCTAAGGTAAAAACAGCATTGAAGAACAGCGTAAATCCAATCAAAGCGCAGAAAGCTGCCCAGTAAGAATGACTGCCAAAGTTCAATCCACGGGCATCGAGCACTTGTTCTCCCACCGTAGTGTTCCCAACAGTTATCTTTTGTGAAAGATGTAGAGGATCAGCTAAGTGGAAAAGCTGTCATTTTCTTTTTTGTTGAAATGTAAAATTAAGGTTTTTACGCGGGATGAAACCAAATGCATTCGAAAATATCCAAAATATAGAAATCCATGAAGATGGACTAGAAAGCTTCTATGGAATAGCTATGCTGGTATTATGAGGCTTTTGTAAAGTATTTATTACCTTTTTCCACCGAGGAGCGAAAAATTCGTTTGCAGTTACACCGATCTCAACATATGACAGTGGAGAAAGCCAGAATCCCCATCCCAGCGAAGCAGGCATGGATGCTGGAAAAAAACGAAGAACATGAATAGAAGTTATCATTAGCACAAGAATGGCATCCAAAAAAAAACCAATAGTCTATCTATAAATCCAATACTCAATACTCAGTTAATGAACAGAGTCAAACCGTTATAGCAGTTGCGCTACAGTTTCAAGACTTAAATCGAGGAATATATACTAGCAACTTACGCTTGGGAACAATGAAACCTCCAAATAGAGAGAGAAACACTATGGAAATAGTTCCAGCAGTCGTGGAAGCAACAAATGTACGGAAGACAGCGGCTATAGCACGGAACATGGATATAGATGCGAGATGTAATGCAAAAAAGATCAGCAATTGCCGAAAGAACCTGAAATAATGTAAAATTGTCAATCGATCAGCACAGTTTTTCTCCGTGGATGTGCATTCACCATTGAAGGTGCATTCAAGTTACTTAACCTCCCGATCTCGGGGCTGTAACCAATAGCATAATATGTCATCACTGTCCAAATGAATGCCTCAAGAAGTGAAAGTGGAATCTTTAAGATAGCCGAAGGAATTGCATATGCCCAAGCAGGATAAAAGTATAAATCCTTCTGCTTGCAGAACACTGCAAGTCTTGAGACAGTCAATGTAAGTTCTGGAAGTCCATCAGCGAGGAGAATGATTAGCGAAAAGAATAAAGAACCCATTAGATAATTTGCGTGAAGGATATCTGTTTTCGCTCCATTCCTCAGAAAAACAGTCATCGTAACCAAGGCAACAAAAACAAGCTGCATAAAAGAAGAAAAGGTTAGCGTACAATCCATAAACCATAAGAGAGATTTGGCTTGGTAAAGGAACATACGAGTCCAGATTTGAATACATAGACGAAAGAATTTCGTTTCATCAAAAGATATTCTCTCCTCGAGCAAGCCTTTAGCATCTCCCATCTACTCAACGGGTATTTTCTAAAGCATAGAGCATCCTCGTGAGTCTCAGACCTATCCACTGGTTTTGAGAGCTCTTCTTCTAACTGGAAACCAATATCCGATTCTCTAAATTTCTCAACAAATGAGTCGACTGAAATATAACTGTATGGTTTGTCTTTGCAGCACCAATATTGTTCTTGATCTTTTTTTGAAATAACCTACAGAAGAAGAACATGATCAACAAGGCTTTCCATCTGGTAGATACAAAAAATATCACTACTCCAACTGCTGCACCTCTTGAAGGAAGTCAGCCACGCCTTTTCTCTCTGGACACCTAAACCCGCAACCCTCAAAGAATCTGCAGATATAAACTCGTGGGCCATGGTAAATTATCTTTCCTTCTGCCATAAGGATTACATCATCAAAAAGCTCAAATGTCTCTGGTGCAGGCTGAAGAAGTGAAATCAATATGGTGGCATCGCCTATATGCGCAAACTGTTGGAGACATGATACTATCTGGAATGTAGTGGAGCTATCCAAACCATTCGATATCTCATCCATGAACAAAGTTTTAATCGGACCGACAATCATCTCCCCTGCAGTAGATGACAGGCAATTTGAAACAGGGAATTTGCTTGCAACAATACCCCCTAACAAATCTCTGAAACCAAAAGTACCTGTAGTCAGCCTTTTCTTCTGGCCGCCGGATATTCCTGGTCTCGTGGCATCTCCGATCCGTGTGTCTGCACAGATCTCGAGCCCTAGAATCTGAAAGATAGATACATGAGCTTGTAATAAGCGCAACAATCAGTTAAATGGTCTAAAACAAGAGAAACAATAATGATACAGGAAGAGACGACCTTCAGGATATAGTCAGTTTGCAGATTATTCACCAAACCCTGTGCTGAAACCGCCTGCCATAAAACGAACATGTTGAGATTTTTTAGCTCTGAATTATATTTCTAGATGAATTAGCAAGGGGAAAAATCGTTTAATTCTGCGTTTCAAGATCCTTTCTATCTGGAGCCTCTGGATACTAGCTCTGGGTATCTAACACCCATACTAGTTACCTTCATGTATGCATCTATGTCGGGATCTGGAACTATTCCCGCCAGCTTCTCCTTTCTACTAATCTCTTTCATAATTTCTGTTGATAAAGCAAATGGTCAGTCAGCATGAACTGAACTATACAAAACAATTTCAGGAAAAGAAAGAGAGAAAATATGGTCCTTGCCCGAACGACTTCCTATGCCCTGGCAACACGCAGAGAAATCGAGAGTCTCTCTCACACTTAGCTCAGGAATATGTAGATCATTTTGACTAATATAGCTCGATGTTTTCTCAGGAACAAACTCTGTAATTAGGCAGCCATTGTAATTTATTTGTCCTTCAACCTGTAACGTGAATGTAATTCTTATGATTTGTGAATAGCTATACGGTTTATTGATAACTTCTGTTTTCACTTCTTTAATCAAACCTTAACAGAATGGTCAAGTCTTCCGGAGAGTGCCCGTAACAACGTGGTTTTGCCACAACCGGGAGGGCCGACTAATAACGTCATTCTACAAGAAAACACATACGAATTCTTGATTTTGCGATAATCTTAACGAGAAAAAAAATTCAATGAGAAAACAAACTACCAGAACTTAACGTCTTGAAAAGTTTACCTCCCAGGCCTTATGGTGCCACTGATGCCTTTCAAAATGCTTATCTTTGTTTTTTGCTTTGAACAGATAATTCCCTGTAAAACCATCAAAGTTTAAATTGGTTTGTTCTATAAGAATCTAAAGGGAAAAGGCAGACACTCACTAAAAGTATAAATCCTAGTTCAAGGATAGTAATGAAGACCATAGGAAGGATGTTACTTACGGATAATATGCTCGTGATAGCGTTCCAAATGGTCGGAAGAGGCTTTCCACGAACTACTTCACATTTTGCTTCAACGGCAAGGTCCTTGAACCTCACTTCCACTGTTGGTAATTCTATGCCAACTCTACAAGCATGTGTAACCATGATTTGAAGGAGAAACGTTACGATCGAACATGCACATAGAATCGATATTTGTCAAAGGTTAATAAAATTTATATTTCAAGATTACAACTTTTAGGTACACCTAACAATATACCAATAGTGTTATGAATTCATCTGCTGCCCAAGACTATAACACTGCAGGATGAAAGCAAAACAAAAACGATACGGAATCAAGAGAGGGAGACTTACTCGTCAATTCTCTTCTTGATCTTCTGCAGTAATCGGAGGTTGTCATTCTCAACGTTCTTGATGAGCTTCTCAATAAACAAATGCCTCTCAAGAGTTTCGAGTTCGGTAACATCCACAACCCGTCTCCCGTTCTCATTCCCTTTACCCGTTGCTTCATCTTTTTCGCAGAACAACGCCGTTCTAGTCCTTTTAAACGTAGGTAATCTCTCAACAGCAGCCCATTGTGAGAAATGCACCCCATCATCACCATCAGTAGAGTTCCAAGATGGAATTTCTGATGATCCAATGCTTCTTCCAACCTTTGCAAACTCTATTCCCTTAGGTTCAGACTTCTCATGTCCACCTGGTTGTGCCATCGTAAGAGACATCAAAGAAAGTAGACAGCCGGATTCAGCATATAACTAAAGCTACAGCAGCAAGAAAAATGGCTTGTGCTTCCACCCAAGGTTGAAATCCCATTGGGCAACCATTATAAAAAAAAATGGCATGTGATGTCATCAGCATCTTATTCTCAAGATCATATGATATAAAATTGGGAAAGAAAAAAAGAACAAATCCGTTTTCTGTAGGAGTCACTTCATCAAGAACTACAACTAAAGAAAGCTCATGCACTCCCAAGTGTGCAAAGCAACTTTCATTGAACTTTCTATTTGGTCTATTGTGGTTTACACATAAAACAAGAAAGCTCTGATTGGCTTCACAAATGCCAGAAAGTTTTGACTTTTCCTATACCTAAATGACAAAACAGATCAGATCTTCAATAATTATCGGGACCAATTACGTGGGGTACCAGTCAGAGGCAAAGAAGATAGCAAGATCCCGACAGAATCTCGCCAAGCATGGAGGAACTGAACCGATGAATAAACAAATGGGTGAAATCAAAGGAACAACCAAGTGCCCATTGACTGAAACGTGATCATAATCTACTCTTACCTGTGAAAGAGTATGGAGTTCCGGATTTTTTGGTGCAAACATTAAATTGGCAAAATTGCAAAAATAACCCAACTTGTCGATTTGGACTTCACGGCATGACCCTCTAGGTTTAGGGTTTTAAAAAAAAATCTAAAATGATAAAAAGACTAATTTGCCCTTAAAATATTGAATACGTGGCAACTCAATGGAAAGTAGGAAACGACAACAACTCTCTGTGTTTCCAAATTTTCAAACAAACAAACACGAACGGACAAACGTCTTCTCCTCTCATCCGGTTTCTTTCTTCAATCGCGCAAATCTCTCGGGTTCTTCTTACAAAATCGTCTTCTGTCGGCACAAATGGCTTCATCCTTGGCTTCTCCTTCGGTTACTGCTTCGGTTTCTACTTCAGAAGATCTACAGGTATGGTACACTCACCGAAAAAATTGATTGCGTCGTTCGTCCTCTCTTTGTCTTTGTGTTTATGTGTTTGTTTCGGGTTTAAACTCCAATAGAGTAATGTTCGAGTCGTTTGGGTTAGAAAAATTAGGGTTTTAGGTGAAAAATAGAGATTTTCAGAAAGATAGTTAATGAAAGTCGAATTTTTTGGTCAGACGGTTATATTACTCGAATTAGTCAGACCCATGAAATGGGTAGACCAATGAAATGGTCAGACCAGTGAAATGGTCAGACCCGTGCAGTGGAGAAACCAGTGAAGTGGTCAGACCCTTGAAATGGTCAGACCCGTGAAGTGGACAGACCAGTGAAGTGGTCAGACCCGTGAAATGGTCAGACCCGTAAAGTGGGCAGACCAGTGAAGTCTGGTTAGACCCGTGAAATGGTCAGACTCGTGAAGTGGGTAGACCAGTGAAGTGGTCAGACCCGTGATGTGGTCAGACGAGCGAAATGGTCAGACCGGTTAAATGTCAGACCCGTGAAGTGGTCATACTTCACTGGTATGACCAGATTTATTGTAATCATAGTCTGTTTCGTAATTGTAATATAATAAAACTGATCATGAGAGTTAATCTAATTGTTGCAGGTCCCTTTTGTGTACGCTTTCAAGGATATTCAACACCGTGCATTAAGGTTGGAAGGAGAGGAAAAAGAGTTTTGGTTTGTTGTAAATGGCGTGCCCATCAGATACTCGATCCAGGAACATGCCATTATCTCCGACTTAAATTTTAACAACTATTCGGAGGACTGGACTAAATGTAAGGGAAGTGAATTTCGGAAAAGAATATTCGGAACTTCAAAAGTTACCATAGAAGCTGCATTAAAGAAGTTGCGCGAAACTCCACATGCAAATGTGGAAGAAAGAAAGAGATTAGCAATAATTGTATTGTTTTAAACAGTGATTTGGTGGACATGGTCGAAAGTCTGGACTTCTGTGAAGGGTTTCCCTGGAGAAGATACACCTTCGTTAAGATTAGCGATCAGATTCGGAAATTGTATAATGAATTGGTTTGTATATTGCAGTTTCTTCCTTTCGAATGCATCGAAAGTTTAGGCGCAAATGGATGGTATATTGATGTTGAAGGTATCGATCCGACTTGTCCTAGGATGTGCAAGAAATGCATCAAACCGGATCTTTTTATACATATGCAAAGGTGTATAAACAGATTGGCGATACCTCAAAGATACATATTAATTTGGTGATTTCTTTTATAGTGTCACCAGTTGGATTGGTCTGACTAATTGAATTGGTCTGACAAATTGAATTGGTCTGACCAGTTTGTGATTAGTATGACCAATTTGTAATTGGTCATACCTGTCATAATGTAGTCACACGAGCCATTTTTTCAGGGATTTCGAAGTGTTCTTCAAATATATAGCAATGAAGGTGTTAGCATACCATGGTCAGATGGTCAGACCTATTCGAAATTGCGAGATTCATCGGTTTGAAAGTGTTAACATCGTAATAATCATCTCGTATGATCGATTTCTCTAGTTGAAATCGGTCGTAGCAATATGGACTGAACATCTTTTTTTTTTATGTCAAAGTAACTCTTTCCAAAGAAGACTTAAACTACTAGTAGTGTTTGTGTAACACATTGGACACAATTGACTTATGTTGGTAGATTATTTTCTCCACACAAAATTAGAACTCCAAAACGATGAAAAAATATTCTTATATCCCTTATACAACTTTTCTAATCGTTTGAATTTAATTTAGGTCTTTTTTTCGTACCCAAATGGTCAGACGGTCAGACGGTCATATGGTCATACTATGGTCAGACGGTCAGATCTATTTGAAATTGCGAGATTCATCGATTTGAAAGTGTTAACATCGTAATAATTATCTCGTATGATCGATTTCTCTAGTTGAAATCGGTAGTAGCAATATGAACTGAACATCTTTTTTTGATGTCAAAGTAACTCTTTCCAAAGAAGACCTAAACTAGTAGTAGTGTTTGTGTAACACATTGGACACAATTGACTTATGTTGATAGATTTTTTTTCTCCACACAAAATTAGAACTCCAAAACGATGAAAAAATATTTTTATATCCCTTATACAACTTTTCTAATCGTTTGAATTTAATTTAGGTCTTTTTTTCGTACCCGAATGGTCAGACGGTCAGACGGTCATATGGTCATACTATGGTCAGACGGTCAGACCTATTTGAAATTGCGAGATTCATCGATTTGAAAGTGTTAACATCGTAATAATTATCTCGTATGATCGATTTCTCTAGTTGAAATCGGTAGTAGCAATATGAACTGAACATCTTTTTTTGATGTCAAAGTAACTCTTTCCAAAGAAGACCTAAACTATTAGTAGTGTTTGTGTAACACATTGGACACAATTGACTTATGTTGGTAGATTTTTTTTCTCCACACGAAATTAGAATTCCAACACGATGAAAAAGTATTCTTATAACCTTTATACAACTTTTTTAATCCTTTAAATTTAATTTAGGTCTTTTTTTCGTACCCGAATGGTCAGACGGTCAGACGGTCATATGGTCATACTATGGTTAGACGGTCAGACCTATTCGAAATTGCGAGATTCATCGGTTTGAAAGTGTTAACATCGTAATAATCATCTCGTATGATCGATTTCTCTAGTTGAAATCGGTCGTAGCAATATGGATTGAGCATCTTTTTTTGATATCAAAGTAACTCTTTCCAAAGAAGACCTAAACTATTAGTAGTGTTTGTGTAACACATTGGACACAATTGACTTATGTTGGTAGATTTGTTTTCTCCACACGAAATTAGAACTCCAAAACGATGAAAAAGTATTCTTATAACCCTTATACAACTTTTCTAATCGTTTGAATTTAATTTAGGTCTTTTTTTTCGTACCCGAATGGTCAGACGATTAGACGGTCATATGGTCATACCATGGTCAGACGGTCAGACCTATTCGAAATTACGAGATTCATCGGTTTGAAAGAGTACATTAAACCCACATAATCATATGATAATATGGTCAAAGTAGAGATATCAAATACAAATACGGAAATACGAATTTAAAAGTACATTACACCTACATAATCAAACTCAGTTTACCAAAATCGTCGAGACGGTCATATTCTGGTCAAACCAGTCATACCAAATACAAATCGAAATACATTCCACCCGCATGATCTTATGACAATGATATGTTGGCTGAACCTATCGAACATGTATTCTTCTTTCCTTCCCATTCATATGCTCCGATCGATTTTACTACCCACTTGCCATCAGATTTATAATAAATAATCATCATCCTCTCATTAGTTGCATCCATTATACCTGTATAAAATAAACACAAAATGTGATAAAATGATACACTTGAAAAATGTCACAGGTTTGATGAGTATGACCATTTTGACCAATTTCACGAATATGACCAGTTTGACCAATTTTGACAAGTATGACCAGTTAGGAGTATGACCAGTCTCACCATTTCGACATGTATATGTTACCAGTTTTCTGAATTCTCCCATTTTAACGAATTTCACAAATATAATGATTTCAACCAGTTTGAATAACGTGAATCATGGTATTGCTGATATATATGTCATTTTTGCTTCAAACATATTCATATGGATTAAATATAAAAATGATAAAATAATAAATCACAAATGTCCAAACTTAATAACAAAATTTAGAAACAATACTTACCTTTTATTCAGATTTATGTTGAATCGATTAAATGCCCAAGCTTAATGTTGTTTTTTCGCAACAAATTAGCTAAAAAAAGAGTAGAGATGAAGAGAGTGTGAAGACTACTGAACGAGAGAGAAGAGAAAGCGGACGAGGAGAGAGAGAGGAGGAAGAGGAGAGAGAGTTGAAATTTATTTTTTAAAATTTAATAATAAATAAAAAATGAAGGGTATTTTTGGAAGTATATTATTACAAGGTTATCACATGATGTTGTCTTTTTTTTTTTCCAAAGTGAGGGTTATCACGTGAAGTAAAAATGACATTTAAAGTCATTTTTGTAAATCCCCCCATTAAATTACTTGGAGTCATATGAGCATTTCGTCAAACACTTTGACCGCTTTTTTAACGTCAGAGGTCCAGAATAAAGCCAAAGCCGCCTTGGAAGAATTTTCTTGAGACCGCCAAGAAAGGAAACTTTTTGCAGCTCGAATCCAAGAATCATCAATTAGTTTCAGAGTCATCAATCGGATACATAATATCACGACAAAATCCATTGAGATGAAAAAGTGGACACTTTCAGACAAAGAATCAAACTGTGTTTATATATATAATATGGCATCGGAGTTGAAAACTTCTCTGTTATATATCACTTGTTACTCCCTGCGCTTGTGCGTAGTTCTAATGCCATAGAATCCATAGCTGGTTTGAAATTCGGCATCCATTACCGACTTTTGTAAAGAAGCAGACGAATCCTTAAACAATATATATATATGATTCAAAGATTGATACTTTAGAATTAATTCAAAGGGTGAAAAAAAATATTGGTATTTGGAGCATTACAAAAGGAATCACTTCTTTTGGAAATTAGAGTTTGCATATTACATTTTGGAAGTTGATCACAATAAAAAAAAACTAAATATTTAAAAAAAATTAATTATAAAAATATATGATGGATTTTAAAATATAAATGAAAGATATAGTTAGATGGAGTTTTTATTTAATTTAGATCCCAATAGATATCCTGAAATGTCACCAGGGCAATCTATTAATTTTCTCTTTTCGGGTGGAATTTCTGTCACTTTTTCTTGACAATTTACCTGTATAGATTTCACTACTGGTAATATTAATTATTAATAATTATTAAAGTTTGCACTTAATTTACAAGTGCATACATAGTCATTTGATCAAATGGGTATAGATTTTGGCTACATATTTTGAATATTAATTGGTTTTAGAAGCAAAGCCATAGAAATGATCTTGGGTTCATTGTTGAAACACAGAGGTGAGTTTTTTATTTCTTGGCATTTCACCTTAATTTTAGAAGCAACTGGGTTTATTTGACTTTAAAATGCATTTGTTTTTTTAATTGTTTTACAATATCTAAAGAATGAGTTTCCTTCAAATTGGAAGTGGGCTTTTCTTAGATGAGTGGGTTGTTTCAGAATGTTTTTTCTATGGAGAATTCTTAAGTTATAATTTCAGTTGTCTAGTACATTATGTTTTATGTAAAATATTATTTATATTTTGTTGATGATTTTGTTTAGAATTATAATTTGAGTTTATTTTTTGATATTATGATTTGAGTATTTTTAGATTTATCAATAATTATTTTAAATATTTTTATGATAAAATTATTTTTTAATAAAATATAAATTAAATTGATTAAATTTATATTCCAAAATATTTTTATATAATTATTTATAAATTATATAAAATATTTTTTGATCAAATGATAATATAAAAATTATTTACAATTAATTTGAAATATTATCTTAAACTCATATCTTTTTTGGTAATTTATATCAAAACGCAACTATAAACGTTGACAACCATTCACTTCTACCCGCAATCAACCGCAATCGCCACCAACAACTATTTACCAACCAATCAGTACCAACTGTCCACAACCGCTATTAAACATTCTGAAAACGCTACTAACCGCAACCGCAACCGCAGCGGTACAACCAGTCGGACCCTAATTCGGAGCCTAGGCGTTATCAGACAAAGCTTCATAGTTGGAGGTGGAACCTCATGTTTTGTTTCTGAGGCCGAGGCCGACAGATGAAGGTCATTAATTTCACAGATGATTTTTTAAGTTTTTGGAACAAAATTATTCATCTTATTTGAAGTGAATTGGTTCTGAAAATACTTTGATTTTCGATATTTATCATTGCAGAGATTGCTGCAGTTCACGCGAAACCTCCTTCTATAGATCCCAATTTGATTTAATTTAGACCATATGGTATTGTGTAATCAGTTTCATTATCTATTAAAAATTTAGTTTTGATGACTTCTACTTCTTTTACTGATCAGATTTTTTTAGTCTAATGGGCAATAATTCCGCATGTTGATCAAATTAAATAACTAGTTTATTATTATTATTATTATTATTATTATTATTATTATTATTATTATTATTATTATTATTATTATTATTATTATTATTATTATTAGGATAAATCCCCAAAAAGTACTAAACTTTTCAATTTTAATAAAAAAACACTTAAATTTTAATTTTATCAAATAAACATTAAATTTTTTAAATTATAAAAATACATACACTTAACTCTTCTACGATTGTCAAAATAAACGTCAAATTATTATAGTTATTTTTTTAACAATTTTATATAGTTCATTATTTTTTTTGAATAATTTGAAAGGTTTAATATTTTTTTGACAATCGTATAAAAGTTTATGTATTGTTTAGATCATTTAAAAAATTTAGTATTTTTTAAACTTATTTAAAAATTTTAATATTTATTTGATGAAAACAAAATTTTATTATTTTTACGTCAAAATTGTAAAGTTCATATATTTTTTTTGTATTTTTCGTTGTTGTTTATTATTATTATTATTATTATTATGAAAAAAAAAGAAAATTTTCTATTTTAATAAAAAAAATATTAAACTTTTGATTTTACCAAATAAACATTAAACTTTTTTAAATTTACCAAAAAAATCATTTAAATCTTTTACGATTATCAAAATAAACAAATGAAGACAAAGAAAATTCAAACATGTCAAATTATTGTAGTTATTTTTTTGATAATTATATATAGTTCATGTACTTTTATGAATTATTTAAAAATTTTAGTATTTTTTTGGTAATTGTATAAAAGTTTATATATTTTTTTTGGATCATTTAAAATTTTAGTGTTTTTTTAAAAAAATTAGTATTTTTTTAAACTCACTTAAAAAATTTTATATTTATTTGACAAAATAAAAAATTTATTTTTTTATCAAAATTATAAAATTTAGTAGTTTTTTGAGATTTTTTCTTCTTCTTACTATTATTTAAATAATTTTTATATAATATAGACTAAGACATAAGATATTTTTTTCTTATGTTTTTCCATAAATCCATTCGACTTTCGATTTTTCAATTACTATTCTAAATTCATTACAAAAAATATGTAGATATTATGTAGTATATTTTCGAATTCATGTGATCTATGCATGTAAATAATTTTTTTGATATTGTAAGAAAAAGATACTAAAATTTTTTATTTTGATAAAAAAAACATTAAATTTTTTATTTTGTTAAATAAATATTAAACTTTTAAAATTTATAAAAAATACAATTAATTCTTCTACGATTGTCAAAATAAACAAATAAATTGACATTAAACATGTCAAATTATTGTAGTTGGCTTTTTTTATAATTGTATATAATTCATATATTTTTTAAATTATTTAAAAAGTTTAGCATAAAAGATTATATATTTTTTTAGATCGTTTAAAAAAGTTTAGTATTTTTAAATTTAATTAAAAAGTTGAATGATTATTCTATAAAAATAAAAGTTCGGTGCTTTTAATGTTAAAATGGTAAAGTTTATTTTTTTTATTTTCCCGAAAAAATCATTGTAATGCAAAAAACAATTAAGGCCCGTTGTCGGGTTTTGGGCTCAACCTTTTGGAAGTTGAAACGTAGAGCGAGCCGCTTAGTTTTTCTTGTGGAACAAATAAGTCTCTTCGATTCTTTAAAGATTTCTCATTTTCCCCCAATTCCTCTCTTCAGAAACCCTAATTCTCTCTCTCAACCCTAGCAACAATGACTCGTCTGAAGCGGCAGCACTTCCGGAACCCGAACCCTCCGGCTGTCCATTCCGACAACGAGATCAGAAACTCCGTCGTAGGTGGAGACAATGCCATGGACGGAGGTTCTGAACCACACTCTCCTGCTCGTTCTGTGTCCGAATCTGACATCGGAGGTACGCCGCAGTCTCCCAGCGTCTCGGGTTTCATCATCCAACCGATTCAGCCGGTCATCGCTGGCGAAAATTCTCCCGACGATCCGAAGAGATCCTCGGCGAGGTCCGGTTCTAATCGACCCAGTGAACAATATAATGGAGAGTTGACGATAAAGAAGAAGAAGGCGAAGAAATCGTCGGCTTCGGCTTCGATGGTGGCTCCGAAGCCAGTCGCTGGTGGAGAAGACGAGGAGATGAAGAAGAGTTCGGGAGCGATCCAACGGCTTTGGAGCAAGGAAGACGAGATTGCGATCTTGAAAGGAGTGATTGAGTTCAGGGCCAAGACAGGAACCGATCCGGGCACTGACGCGGCTGCATTTTTAGACTTCATCAAGGATTCCATCCATGTGGGTGTGTCTACGAGTCAACTGATGAGCAAAGTGAGGAAACTAAAGAGGAAGTTTCATGACATCTCGGAGAAAAGCGAAAAGGGCGAAGATCTGGTTTTTAACAAGACTCACGATTCAACAGCTTTTAAGCTGTCCAAGAAAATTTGGGGTAAGACTGAATCTAATGAAGAAACTGTGAGGGTTGACGATAGTAGGAAGAGAGCTAGGAAATCTGATTCAGTGGCGCCTGAGAAGCGAAGAGGTGTCTTTGACGATCTAGCGGATGCGGCTGGGGGGGGTGCTGCTGCTGAAGCCAACTTGAATGCTGGAGTGTTAGATGATAGGACTGATATGGGTATCGAGAAAGAGTAGTGTAACAGAATGGAAAACGGCGGCAGCCATGAACTAGTTGATGATGAGATTGAAATGGTCATAGAAAAGGTTGATGATGGAAAAGAGAACAGTGACAACGGTGAAGCAAAGTCAAACCCTGAAGTGTTAGACGATAGGATCGGTATGGCTAACGAGAAAGAGAACGGTGAAGCCAAGTCGAACCCTGAAGTGGTAGATGGTAGAATCGGAATGGTTATGGATGAAGCTTTCAAAAAGTCGAACCCTGAAGTGGTAGATGGTAGAATTGAAATGGTTATGGATAAAACTTGCCATGAGAATGGAGGAAGGGACGGTATATGGGGCCAATATCCCTACTTGCAGGATGCATTCGACACAGTAGTGGCAAATGGGATGGTGGGTGAACTTCAGAAGAGGTTGCTTATGGGGAAAGTCGGAATTTTCAAAGGAGGTAGGGGGAATGAGTGGAATGATCTATGGAAGGCCTACCGGTTCGAAGAGACGCGATTGCAGGTGAAGAAGCACAATCTGATGGCTAAGTTCACCGAGGCAGTGTTGGATGAATTGAACAAGTGACCGTCGAGTTCTAGAGGTGTGCCTACTTTTTCCGAGTTTTAGACTTATCTTTGTGAAGGATATGGTTAGATCGAAGTAGCATCTATCTCTAGAGAAACCGTGTTTAAGGGTATATTATCTTATTGGATGATGAACAAAATGTCAAATTCCCACAAAAAAAAAAAAAAAGAGACGCTTTTGAGAAAATGTCAAATTTCAAATCATGGTGTAGAGGGAACCGAAATTATGGTAATATTACGTAACCTCAGAATTGAGATCTTCGGTCGTTGGGGTTTTATTGGGCTATAACAAAAAAAAAATTGGGCCTTAACTCAGAAAAAAAAAAAATCGTAGCCCAAGGGAAAATGGTAAATAAATACACCAATTTGTCTAAAAATGACAATTAAATACACCAATTTCTTAACTCGCTTATAAATACATTTTTTATGATATTTGTGTTTTAATTGATTTTTGTTTTTATTGTAATTAATCAATAGTCTCTAGCTTAAGAATAGGACAACTAGTGTTAGTGGTTAGTGGGATTTATTTAGATTGTATTTTCTCTCTTATAAATATGTGGTAAAGTCTATAAATAAAATCTGCATAAAGTTTTTTTAAAAAAAAAATGTGAGGGTGCCTTTATGGATCAAAATTAAATATTTTTCTCTCTTTTATTATGTTATCGGTTTGTGGTAACAAACAAGGAATTGTGTTTGGTGTTTTTGTATTATTATCCCTATGGTTTCGCTTTGAAAGATTTCCAACAGCCACGTGGTTTAAATTGACACGTTGAGGTTCTGCAATACCATTTTGGAAGCGTCGTATGAATATAAATACAGTTGGACTTTTCTTTTGTATTATTATGATATGAACCTGATTACACATATTTCATAAAACAAAATAATTTCTTAACTGCACAAAAGATTAATTAGTACACAAAACATTTAAATACTCATCAATATCGCCAAACCTAAGGCTTTTATTTTTTAATTCCTATTTTTGCTCATTACCAACGTAATTTTTAGGTTTTTCTTTTTCCGCACGCGTTGGCCCTGATTCATAATCATTATGAATATCTAGTTTCGTCGTTGATGACGATCTACGGAAACAAAATCAGCAATTTGTCGTCGTTGATGACGATTTCTGGAAACCATGTAAAAATTCTTGTTTACTAACGGGTTCAATTTTTCGTTCATACTGAACCAATTTTGTCGACGTGATAATTTAAACATGGTGAATAATCAACTTAGTAACGGTGTTAGATGTTTTGAGGGAATATGTCATAAATGTGCAATTTTGTGTATTTATTAGCGACTTGAGAAATTGATGTATTTGTTTGCATTATTCTCTATGATTCCATGAACTCTGAATTATCCAATAGAGTTAGTTGTTCTCCTATACTCTATGATTAGTACGACACGGAAGTTTTTCATATTTTTATCTCCTTTGAAGATACCCTATATAGAAATATTATATGTTATCATTATAAATAAAGAAAAAAAACCCGATTTTATTAATTACAACGCTACGTTTTTTCCTATCACATGACATCGCAATATTTCCAATGATCGAAGATCTCCTTACCAGTCTTTCAAGGCTGACACTGTCAACGTTAGTTATGATCTCAAAGCCGTTAATGGTCTTAACCCTAGTTATAATAACAAATAATGATAAACACTACAAAAAAACCTACATATAGCGACGGAATTTGCGACGGAAATTTCCGTCGCACAGAAAATTGCGACGGAATATGACGATTTTACGACAGAATGTGGAAAAAAATTATCCGTCGCAAACAATCGCAAAATCCGTCGCAATTTGCTACGGTTTGCGACGGATAATTCTGTCACAACAAAGAAATAGATGATTTGCGACGGAAAATAAAAATTGCGACGGATTGCGATGGAATATTCCGTCGCAATGTATTTGGTTTCATTTTTCGACGAAATTTTTTGAATTTTGGGCGCGTAAATTAATTTTATTTTGTTACGGATTGCGACGGAAAATTCCGTCGCAAAACGCAATATAAAACCACGAGTCGTCTTCTTCATCAGACTTCAAAAATTTTCAAAAAAAAAAAAATCGATTTTTTTTTCTAAATCCTCCAAAGATCGCCAAATTTCTCCCATAAGGTAATATATATCTATTTATGTATATATATATATATGTGTGTTTGATGTATTTGTATGTGTTTATGTATGTGTATGTGTGTGTAAGTGAATGTGTATATATATGTGTGAATGTGTATGTGTGTGTTTATATATGTGTGTAAGTGAATGTGTATGTATGTGTGAATGTGTATGTGTGTGTTTATATATGTGTGTAAGTGAATGTGTATGTATGTGTGAATGTGTATGTGTGTGTGTTTATGTATGTGTATGTGTATATATATGTGAATTTGAATATGTATGTGTATGTATATGTGATTGTATGTGTATATGAATATGTGTATATGTGTGTGTTTATATGTATGTGTATGTGTTTGGGAAATGTATATGTGTATGAGTATTTATATATGTGTATATATGTGTATATGTGTGAATGTGTATGTGTGTTTGTGTATATGAAAATATGTGTATATATATATATATGTATGTGTATGTATATTTGTATGTGTGTAATGTATATGTATGAATGTATGTATATGTAAAAATATATATATGTATGTGTATATAGTATATAATTTTTTTATATTTTTTTTTTAATTTTTTAAAACATTTGCGACGGAATGCGACGGAAAAAATTCCGTCGCAGTTTGCGACGGAATTATCCGTCACTTTCCGTCGCAAAACGCAGATTTTTTCCGTCGCACTTTTGCGACGGATTAACGACCGTTATTCGTTTGCGACAGCGTTATACCGACGGAAATAAGTCCGTCGCATTCCGTCGCAAATTCTTAATTGCGACGGATTTCCTTTATATTTGCGACGGATTTTTCCGTCGCTATATAACTGTTTTTTTGTAGTGAAAGACATATAATATTTATTTGTTACAAACTTGAAAGTAATCATTTTTTTTTTCTATAAGCGAACTTACATTTTTATCATATGGACACTCCGATGAAAATCCTCGATAAGTACAATCAGATTCGTACATAACTCCATGCTTCTTGAGATAAGATAGAGTCGTCTTCATATCATGGAGGCCCGTCGCACCATACTTCACAGAATTCAACAGATGTTGGATCGGAAATGATCTTTGTTCATCAATCGGTCTATTGATATTGAAGACCAATGTGATTTCTCTTATGTACGTGATAGACCAACAAATCGCTGCATAGCACGAACATATATAGTCATTAGTAATTATTAGATATGTCAAATGAGATTGGGCTAAAGGAAGAGAAAATGATTGATCACTCGCTATATAAAACAACGTATAGTGATAATTTAACATATGATAATAAAAGAGGTAATCTACGAAAATAATGATATATATATATATATATATTTATGTTTACAAAATTTAAAATCAATTATCTTTATTTTATATTTACCACCAAAATTATATTTTTGGTACATTCCGATGAAAAGATGAAAAAACTTTGTAAATAGACTATCTTATACATGACTCTATATTCTTTTACAGGAGAGATCATATTTCATATGATTAAGCAGATGCTATATCGAAAACGATTGTTGTTTTCCAATTGATTTGTCAATATTGAAAAAGGTTTCATTTATCTTATAAATGTGATAGATCAACATTCATAAATAAATATAATTATTCATATAAAGTAAATGATCATGTAAACAACAAATAACATCAATATTTGAAAACAATAATAATTTATTTTCTATTTCAAATAAACCAATTTTAAACTTTAATTTTCATTTAAAAATAAAATTGATTTAGAAAAGTCAAGATCCTATAATGTAACACTTAACAACTTTAAATTATGTTATTTAAATTTCATACACAACTTTTCATTATATGCAATTCAATATTCAATAAATTAAAACAAAATTGTTACATTTTAACATTGTAAAAATAATACTTTATAAACAATTTTTTATATCTACTTTTTTTGTTTTGTTTTTGTTGATAATATTTGTTCATAATATAATATATCTTTGAAAATAAGATTTGTGTCTATAGTTTTTCTGACGATGAATACGAAAAAATGGTTCCACATAGATACATAAACTTTTACATTGTATACTACTATTGGACTTTTTCGTTTTTCATATATTATATAATCAATATTGCATGTAAATTCATTATATTTTTTATTCATCGTAATATGTTCTATATACAAGTACTTTTGTAATTAAAATAAATAATAAAGACAAAAAATATTGAAATAAAATAAAGAATGAATTATTCGAATAGTAAGCTTTTTCGATCTTATTTTGTTGCACCAAATACACTAACCATAAAATTCATTATCAGTCTTGTAAGGATAACATCATTGACCAATCTCGTAAAGACAACATTATTAACTTTCTTATAAATGTGATGAATTAGCAATCACAAATATGTATATACAAATTATTCATATAAAGTAAAAAACCATGTACAACAAAAAATAACAATCATATTTTCGTCAATACCATTTTAAAAGAAATAACATTTCTTTTCTAATTCAAATAAGCCACTTTTAAAGTTTAATTTTTATTCAAAATTAAATTTTTTTAGGAAAACCAAAATATACATGTCATTCGATATTCAATAAATTAAAATAAATTGATTATATTTTAACATAACACTTTATAAACATTCTTTTATATATATATATATATTTCTTTAATTTATGTTGATAATATTTTTTCACGGGATGATATAGCTTTGAAAATAACTATTTGTCTATGGAATTTTTCTGACACACAATACGACAAATGTATCTCCACATAGGTCCTCAAAAATTCATCAATTGATTTGGTCTTAACATAATAATAATAATAATAATATGTTTATGTTTATGTTTATAAATTTTAAAAACAATAATGTTTAAGTTATATTTACAAACAAAGTTACATTTTCAATACATTTTGATGAAAAAACTTGGTAAACACATGACCTCATGGAGAAGTTCATATTACTTCACACGAGAGAACTTTGTCACCCCTAACCTCATGGATCATATTTCATCTAATTAACTAGATGTATCAAATATAATTGTTTTTTCTTCAATTGATTTGTTAATGTTGAAAAGTGCTTCATGATTCTTATAAATATAATGGATCAACAACTACAAATAAATATAATTTTCAATAATAATATACAAATTATTCATATAAAGTAAAAAAATATATACAACAAGTAACACATATTTTTGTCAACATCATAATTTGTAAAAAAAAAATAACATGTGTCTTCTATTTCAAATAAACCAATTTTGAACTTTAATTTTTCATTCAACAAAATATAATTGGTTTACAAAAAGCTAAAATAATATATTTCTTTAACACTTAATAAATATAAATTATATTATTCGAATTCATACTTCATGGATCATATAGTACTTTTGTTTGCACTGCTAGAAATATTTGTAATGTTCCAAGGAATAAAATTCCACGAGGATTTGTTCGAACCTTCAAAGCATGCTCAACTTAGAAAGGATTTCCAAAGGGACCCAACTTAGAAAGGATTAGATTAAAACCTAATTAAATATTTCTTTAATATGAAAAATCTGTAAATCCTAAACCCTAAATCCTAACAGAAATCCAACATTTTATGAATTACATCAAAATTACAGAAAGGGAGAGAGATGGCAAATGCTATACATGAATGGGTGAGAACGCGGGGAATTATAGAAAGAGGCTCACTTTTAAAAAAAATAATCCCCGGGTAGTGTGACAACAGCTTCTATAAACCCAAACCTAAACCCGCTGAATAAAAGAGAAGTTGACTAATGATCCCACATCGACTGAAAAGCGACGGGTCTGTGTCTTAGCCACTGCAACATTTCTCTGTCTAATGAAGAGTTATTCAAGACGGCGTCGAACATTGGGCTGCCAAATACTCTCGGTCGGCTCTTGAACGTCCATATCTTGTCCTTAGGCCATGCTCTCTGAGGTTGCTTCGACTGCACGTCATTAACCGATTTTTCCACCGTTAATAGCAATTTGATACAAAGAATGAATCTGAATCAGAGAAGAGAAGAGAAGAGAAGAGAAATTACCATCTGTGATACCATCAGTTTTACAGTCTTAGGGCCGTAAACACGGCGTGTCTGAACGTTGTTGGCGTAGAAGGAAGAGACGTCGGGTAAGGACAAGCAACCTCTGCTTGCTCTCACCAAAGCGAGATCGGGATCGGTATTTGTCTGGTTATACCAGAAAACCAGCTGCCCTATACAATAGTTCTCGCCGTATGTCTTACAGTACTCCTTTACGCTCGCACCTAACTTGTTAGCATACTGAGGTCCCAAATCTAGTGGACTAATATGTACGGGAGGAGATGTGAATGACTTATATTCCTGAGGTTATGAGTAAAAGAAAAGGACTAAGTTCAAATATTTTAGGTGAGAATTTAATGAGATTTGTTGCTTTTTCTGTAATGAAACAATGTGTCAAAAACTTACCCGGACGCGGAAAAAACACTTTGTATAAGCATATATGTGAAATAAATCAGCTGCAGCATCGTTCCGACACTTGTATGTACATGGGAGATCCCGGATCTCGTCTCTCAACCTTAAAAGGAACAGGAAATTTGTATAATAAGGACAATGGTTTCACAAGATCTAGGTGCTTTCAAGGCAAAAAGCATACTGATAGGAAAGATTCCACTCACCATAGCAATGATCTCTGGAGCTCCGTTAGGATATCAGGGGCAGATCCAGATGGACTGTGGGCACGAATCTTGGATCTCAGATCGTTTAGGACGTCTTCCTCGATGTGAGGCAACATGCACTGAAGAAGCTCGTCAACCAGGGAGCCTTCCCCATTCCACAAAAAGTCGACGGTTTCTTCAGCA
This sequence comes from Tarenaya hassleriana, assembly GCF_000463585.1. NCBI lineage: Eukaryota > Viridiplantae > Streptophyta > Magnoliopsida > Brassicales > Cleomaceae > Tarenaya > Tarenaya hassleriana. Next base: position 83,658 of record NW_010964923.1, read on the forward strand.
GTAAGCCTCTCCAATGGAGGAGGAGCATTCTTCGGGTCCCCAAACACACATCTCAAAACATATCTCACCTGCATATTAACACTAATCAGTTATATCATATGCTCCATTTGCTAAAAAAAAATTTGGTACATCCATGGAGAATGTAGCTGAAAGCATATGACACTTTATTTGGAAGTCTTCAGTAGAAAGAGACAGTCACCTTGTCAAGTGTAACAGCCAGATTCTGAAGCCTCTGGTTGTAGACACCCTCAGCCTGCCTCGATGAAGGTAAACGATATAAGCAAACATTCACCAAAGCAAATAATAAAGTCGTTTCAACTATTCTCAGAGCAATCAGCAGTAAACGGGTGGTGACAAAGAAAAGAAAGAGTGATAACCTCACCTGAACCTCGGCATCACTTTTCTCAACATCAAGGCTTATATCTGAGAAGTATTTCCTTTTCTCTTCCAGATTGTGCTTCAGAATTTCCTCGGGAAGCTTTGTCCTCTCATAATTGATGAACCTCACCTTTATTCACAAGGAAATATGTCAGCCCGAAGTTGCTATCCTGATAATCAGTGCCACTGGAAAAACAACAAAAGAAAAGCGTGAAATGATCCGAGACTCACCACCCGAGCAGAATATGCGATCACCCAATCAGGTAACCCGCCGAGTAAACACCTTCCCAGGCCAGCTCTACCCAACTCAAGATAATCTTCTTCCGAAACTGAATTCAGCATGCACGATTCCAGCATTAGTTGGTGTCGATCTAGCACACCATGCAATTCCCTCAATACCTGCAAACATCATAGTTAAGAGAGTTGATTGACATTCAGAGTATGATCACCGGAATGGTTCAAGTTGACAATAAACAAACTAAACAACTAATTCATGAAAACACAAGCAAATACAACTCAAGCGGATCTGTTCAGTCATAAAAAAAGACATTATATATCACTACTCTCTGAAGTCTCTCAATGAAACTGTCCACAAAATACCTTTTGAAACGCCCCTTCACCAGTAAGATTTAAGTAGCTCCCTCGGCATACTTGGCTACCGCACAAGCAAACAGATGCCTCATACTCTTCCTTGCTCTGTCAGATACAAAATCGTCAATCTTTAGAGGATGAAAATTTTTTCCTCAGGGATGAATGGAAAATATTAATTCAAACCACGTAATCGATGCTCCTCTAGAGTTCAAATTGACAAATAGAGAGGAGGGACAGACCTCGGTTACAGAATTATAATCAAATGTTATCTCCTCGCCATATTGAATTGAACGCACTGAATAAATACCGATCTGGTAGTGTCCATCCACTGCAGTAACCCTGGAAGCACCAAACGGAAAAGGGAAAAAATCAATGATCAGATGAGAACAGGGTTTGGAATCAGATGTTCTCTAATTTGCATGGTTGAAATATCCACCCATTAGGCCATTGGAAAGGAAGGAATTTGCGAATTCCATGTTGACAGTAACATCGACGGACATAATTATGCAAGTACGTAAACAAAAGGTTGATATAGGTATACATCTTTGTTAGTGTTATTTAGATATACACATGCATACATATAAGCATAACACACGTGTTAGCTCATTTTGCACCTTAAATCTAAGATTTTGGAAGAAATGATTAGTTGCGAACGAGGGGAAGATTTCAACTTACTTAGCTTCACAGTTAGGCCGGCAAGAGTGACATATTCGGCTTGCATAGTTTGCCTTGTGCATGGCATCGACCACAACTAAATCGTATCCATCAGCATCACCCTGCCAACACATGTTTAGGTAAAAATGTTCAATAGGTTAATTTAATGCAATACCTCAAAAAGAGTATCCTTACCTTTGGCCTCTCAAGATATATATTGTAGAACTCTGGAGCAGGATCTGTTTTGTTTTCCTGTAAGGAACGGATCCCATCTTGCTTCTCGAACCATTTCCAAACAGGATAAACCTACAAGATAACCCAAACTTGTCAACACCAATGCTTCAGAGGGAGTTTCAGTCTAGGAGCTTCCTTGAAAAAGAAAAAACAATATCTAAGCACAGAGAGCTTAGTTAACTATGAAAAAAACGCTACTGCAATCTTACCTCTCCAAGGAACTCTACAACAAAATCTTCTTCTCCAAAACCACCTTGTTTGTTGCAGACAACACCAAGGCCCTATTTGGATAAGCAAGAATATAAAAACATAAAGGATCAGCATATCGAAGCATGATTCATGAAACAGAATAATTATCCGCGTAAAAGAATTGCAAAGCTATACCTTTCGGTAAGTGACATATTTATCATCAGGACGATATTCTATTGCCTTCAAGATGCCTTGACACATCCTCATTGTCCGTATATCACACTCTTCACGAGCATTCTCTTTTATATCTTCGATCACAGGCCTTAAAGGGAACATCATGGGAGTGTTCCCAGATCCAGTGAAATGTCTTACTTGCTTGTTCAGGGTACAAAGCACTACATCTTCTATAAATGAATGTTTCTCCTGCAGGGACCAGTCCAATTCCTCGGGCATCGAATCAAGTAAAAGATTATGTGTATAAGGATCAATTCCATAAACCTCTTGTTCAATAACTTCATCACCAAGAAGCTTTCTTGGTTTATACTCCTTTACTTCAGGAAGTTCCATATCTAACTCTTCAGTGCCATTTCTTTGTGCATTGAGCTTCTCTTCATAGTCTTCTGGCAGAGATACTCTCATCTTTCGTTGGACCTCTTCCTCATCCGCAACGATGACATACTTGTCAATAACTTCGTATTTCCTAGTCACAGGTGGCACCAAGCTAGCTTTGGTCATACGTGCACCCCATTCACGCTCTTCAGTTGCAGAATCAAACGTTTCATCTGCTTTAAAGTATCCATCTGCACGCAAGTCCCCAGAACGGCCTTCCGAACGGAAATCTGAGTCACTTTCTGTAGCTGAAGTTGAGCTACCACTGTCACTCTTGCCATCGTCTGACAGTTCAGAAGATGTTTCACTCTCCGAATCAAAGGATCTGCGGTTCAATTTAGACAAACGCCTTCTGATTTCTTGATCAGATGCATACTCTCCATAGCCAGAACTACCATTTACAAAAGATGTGCCGTTAGTCCTGCTCATATACTTCCTGTCAGATGCTGCCTTGCTCAGCTTCTTGTTGTACTTAGAAGTTGAAGAGAATCCAGAGTCATCTTCCCATGACTTCATTAGCTCATCTCTTTCATATGAAGAAGTAACCTTGGAGACCTCCTCCAAACGTGTGGCAAGTTGAATAAACAGTGCAATGACTCGATTCATGTCTCTAGAACCACCACGATTCTTCATTCTGCAGCCATAAGTTATTGGATCAAAGGCAATATAACAAAACCCACCCAATGGATTATAATTCAGTAGTTGTAAGGTAAACCAAAGGCTATCTCCTACTATTTTAACTCATGGTGTTGCATGCAGCATGCTAGAGACACCCCACAGCCTGAAGAACAGAGGACCAGAAAACTGAAAATATAGTGCGAGAAACAGATAACTCTTTTGTCAGGGGAATATAGAACGATTAATTCAGAAAAGGGACCAGTATTCTTTCAGTGGTTGCTTCTCAAGCGATAAGCTCAGTAGCCTATAAGCCCTATACACAAGGACAATTAAAAAAACAAGTTTCGAAATGTTACTGACATAGTAGTGTCCTAATATGTTATGGTCCAGCAACAAGTCCATGCCCAACAAAGAGAAGTAAGAAATCATACTTTATTGCTTCCCTGCACATCCGACTGATGTCCTCCTTGACAGACCTCAAACCATGACTAATGTAGTAACCATTCTTCATTTTTCCCTCAATTTGAGAAATCTAGAAACAGACAAGACATCAAGATTAAATACTACAGGTACAACTAGGAAAAGATAAGAGACGGGCATATTCAAGAGATATAAATTAATGAAAGCACCTTCGGAACAAAGAAATCAAAAGTATTCAGTTTCATGATGTGTCTAAGTCTTGAGGCAAGGAATTCCTCCACTCGCTTGTACCCATATTCAGACTTTTTAATGGCCCATCTCCTGATACGAGCATCCCTGGAAAGTATGGCTGATGATCTCCTTGCATCATATAATTTTGACCGTTTGTATAAGCTTCTTCGGAATAACTGATTAGCTGAGTCTCGCTTATCCACTCTATCGAAGTAATCCTTGAGGTTGCCAAAATCATCTATATCACCCCTTATACCCTTGGATGTAGCAGCATCAGTAATCTGTTTCAGACTCCTCACCCTGGAATGTGATTCGGTAGAATGAAGGCAGCGGCCTCTGAACCAGTTTATATTTTGATAGTTGAGTGCCAAATCCCAAAACTGCGAGCATCCTGTAATGTCTATGGAAGATATTGATGGAAATGCACGGAGAATTTCCTCAAGCATGCCAGCAGTCACGTTTGTACAACCAACCAGAATTATAGAATTTATCTTCTCTTTGTTGTAAGTATTCTGCATGAGGATGTCACATCAGATAATGTAAAATCACTATTCTGAAGCTCACGAAGAAAAATCATAGAAAGCTTACCATGATGCTCCAGAGCTTTGAATCGGTGCAGTTGGAGCCCAGAGACGATAAATCAACCCGTCGTGAAATATCCTTGTAAAACATAGCAGCGGCCTTCCAGTGTTTACAAGTCAGGGAAGCTCGTGCAAAGGATTTAACATCAGACCTCAAGAAATGAAACACCCGCAATAATGCGGGACCATCCAACAGACCCCAAGTAACCCCCTCGGGGTCAACAGATCCACTTACTTCAACATGGAAGGTATCACCTCTATACAAATCCTCAAACGACATTTCCTCCTGAAAGATCTGTGTATCGTTCATTTCGGAATCTTGTCCACTCTCATCAGCCATCAGCCGAGCTCGTTTGATATAACGTGAATCAATTTCTGAGGATTATAAACCAAAAACAAAAGTCAGAAGAGAACAGCATTAAAAACACTAGTTTGCACATCTAAAAATGATATGGAAAGAAGATAGAGAGATAAAATTATACAGCAAAGTCTAGAAACAAATGATTGCAAAAAAGAAAAGTGAAGAAAGAGAGAACGACGAGAATAGCTTTAAACCTATGGCAATACCTGAAGATTGGTACATGTACTTTTCACTCTCTTTTTTTGGCTGTCTTGCACTGATCCAAGGATCTAAAACTTCATTTACCGCAGCAGCAAACTCCCGGCTCTTAAACGTTTTCATAACCAATGCATGGAGTTTTCCACGGGTATACCCAAGAAACTGAGGATGCAGACTATGAAACAAACTTGAACTTGTTTCTTTATGAGAACTCTTGGCATCCTCTGGATCTGAAATGACGCCATGACCATTTAAAGACGAAGCTTGGTTCTTTCCATGAGTCTTGCTGGTTGTTTCATGTGTTCTTACAGTCGAAATAACGGGGACCCAAAGCTTATCAGATTTTCTGAAAACACTGCTTTGATTCTGTATGATACCCTTATCCACCATGATCTGAAGCTCTGGAAATGACAGAGGTCCTTGTTCATGCCCTGCCCCATCAACATAGAACCAATCACCCAAATGCAATTGCAAATCATCAATTGTACACAGACGGTCTTTAGGGGTAATAGATGTGCTGATTCTCCAAGAGCCTTCTGAGTCTTGGCCATTGCAAGTTATCGAGTGAGAACAACTTTCAGCTGATGTTCTCCTAGAATCACTAGGTGCCGGGGATGGTCGAGCAGGTCTTGTAGAGTATTTCTCCCTCCCTCGAACTTTTGTGTGAGAATCAGAAACAGATGAACCTTGGTCATTAACCACCAAAGCATTTAACCTAACCACTGGAAGCATACTTGCCTTCACTCCTCTCACCTGATTCCTCTCATCCATGCTAGAAAAGGCCCAAGGGGGAAGTTCAAGCCTAAAGTTATTCGAAGGATAGTACAAGTCATCCTTATGATGCCACCGAGGGTCCTCATAACCAGACTTTTGCATCTGGCATAATGGGAAACCATCATTGAGAACATTTTTCTTTCTATAATGTCTATCCTGCAAAGCTTCTTCGTTTCTAATCCAGTCCCCACCTTTGCAAGACCAAAACCCTGAAGACCAGCTACATATCTCATCGTCAAAAACATAATCATTGTCTAACTTGATTTCTCCAGTCTCCCCTGCCTTGAGCTCAGAGTGCCCTGACAACCCAGGATCCACTAAAACATCATCATTTGCTAATTGAAGGAGGCGCCATGTGATATCTGCAAGTTACGATGGAGGAATTTTTTTATTAATTTCATGCCGTGTATGAGGATAATACAAGAACTTATGAGCATTCAAAGAGACTATTCTTTTCTAAATTAACTTTCAAGTATACATCGGTATGTTGCATTCAGACAATTAAACCATAAGCACGCATTCTTCTTGGCACATGTTTCACGCCAACAGCCCGACTATGCATATAGAACCAAAGTGCCCAATACCATCTACAATAAGTATACATACTCAACAGCACACAGCTCTCCTTTGCTTCCCATAAAATGTTTGTCAGGGAAATGGAGGGAAGGCAAGAAGGGATGCTGCCAGAAAGAAGAATACAAAAATACCACACTAACAAAAGCATAATATATGCTGGAAAATCACACCTTTAGATGTCACAAAGCTTCCCATGTCTTCAAGCTCAACTTTAACATGCAAAGCTCCTGCAACATTACAAAGTTTAAATTAGGTCAAGCAAGAAGACTCGGAATGTAATGCAGGATTGAAAAAAAATCGAGAATTTGAACAAAAGAAACATCAAACCCAACTACCCAAGGCAGAAAGGCAGCATCACCTCCAAGAGTCTCAAGCTCCCTGTCAGGAATTATGGTATAACCCTCTAAGAGATCTGCAACCCTCTTGTCGATCTGGAAATCTTCCCGAAGCTCCATCAATGATTCATCAGCATTTGACACAGAAACTGATTCTGGTAAAGAGCCACCAGCCTTTTTGCCTACATAATCTGGCCCGGCAGTATCTGCAGCATCTTCTGATAGATTACCAGGAGCTTCTGGAGGGTTGACAAGCTGTGTCACTGCATCTGACACAATGGACGAAAAATTCATGGAGGCCACAGGTGAAGTTGCATTTTCAACTGTTACCCACCTGTTACTATCAGAATGTTTAATCATATGATCTGAGAAAAGAATGCCCTGCTCCATAAGTGCTTTAAGCTCGGGTAACCTTGCAGGCCCATGCTCTACACCATAATAATCAAGATAAAACCATTTTCCCGAGGACGAATCAGCCATGGGGACATGTGGTGGAGTATCAGATATATCCATATCCTCCTCCATTGATGGCAACTCTTCCATAGGGACATCATTAACTTGCAAAGACTCTCTTCCATCTGAACTTAAACTTGGGTATTTTACTTCTTTAGATGAATCACAGATAGAACGTTTCTCGTCCACTGGATTACTATTGCAAATGCTGCTTTTATCCTGCAATTCTTTGGTCGATGATGACAACACTTTTTCATTAGAATCATTTTGCCTGAGCTTATTTTCTTGTTCCTTTTTACCACTCTGAGAATTCTTCTTCTCTCGCCCTCCACTTTTTCTGCTTACATCTCTGTGGCTATTGCGCTTACTCTGATCAATTTGGGTATCTTCCAAATGATTAGGAGAATGTTCTCTGCAATCACTATGCCTAGTACGGTCATGAGGTGACCACTCAGAATAACTTGGGCTTCTTCTATAATCATGGCGCCGGCTGCGATCATGTGGAGACCTTCTACGAACATATGAAGACTTTTCGTAATTGTACGGTGATCTCTCCCGATTATAAGGAGACCTCTCCCGGGTATATGGCGATCTCTCCCGACGGATTGGACTTCTATCCCTGTGTTCATGGTACCTAGACCGATCATGCGGGGACCGATCAGATCTCCCAGGGCTGTGTCCATGCCTTTCATAAACAACCCTGGGAGGAAAAGATGAGTCATGATGCTTACCAGGATACTTGTCCATTCTTGAGGAAGAAGAATCTCTGTATGATCTTTCCACAGAATGTCGTGAATAGTGGTCTGAGTGGAGAGGACGGGAACTATCATCGGAAAGCTTTCTACTTTTAGAGCTCCCATAATCCCCGTAGCAATATTTGCGTTCACTGCCATCTGTCTCAGTCCCATGTCGCTTCAATTTATTGGCTGATGAAGAGTACTCCTTCACATGGTTCTTGAAATTGGTGTAGTCGCTCTTATGTAAACCTTCCTCATCTACAATTTTAGAACTGATCCTCGAAGTTCTATCATGTCCGCTTCTGAACTCTCTCCGCCGATAAATATCCTCATTAGAAAACCTTCCACCAGGTGGGGTTTGTTCGTAATCATATTTCCAGTTCTTCTCTCTGTCTAATTCATTCCTGCGAGATCTTATGTAACTATGATCATCTCTCACTGCATCCGCTTTATGCCATCTGTCTGGAATGAACTCTCCCTTCTCTATTTCCTCGCAGGGATCTCTCCATGATCTGAATTCTCTCTTCTCTTTATCTCCTTTCCTGCTCTTATCCACCGCAAGATCCCTTCTCTCAACATACCCTTTATGAAATTTTGAGGAAAAGAAGTCTTCTTTAACTGTTTCATCTTTCTTCAAACTCTCGCCCACAATCTCTCCCTTAGCTATCTCACTCCTCTGGAGCGACCTTTCAGGCACAACTTCGCAGTTCTCCAAATACCCAGGAGACTTTATTGTACCCAATTCACCCTCTTCCACTTCATCCTGCTCCTGTTGCTGTTCTTTCTGCTGCTGAGATTCGGCTGGAGGCTGAACCGGCTGTGGCAGCTGTTGCTCTGGCTGCTGCTGCTGTGGTGGCTGCTGCTGCTGCGGCTGTTTCGGCTGCTTGGGCTTCCTCACGACCACTTTACGTATCACTTTAACAATCTTCTTCTTCTTGGCTGGCTTAGACTCAGGGGGCTTAGTTGACTTGGATACGATGCCACTGTCCGTTGTATCAGTATTCGTGCTAGTATTGCCTCCACAAAGCGTCTTCTCCGCAATTGGAAGTTTCTCCATGATATTCTGCAAAGGCATGCATGCGACACCCCCATCGCCCATGGAAATCCCGCCTCTTTCTCTCTACTCTACGCAACCCTAATTCTCCCCTCCACCTGGGCTGTCGATGCTCATGCTTCGAAACCCACCTCCAAGTTACTCGTATGCTCACACCAACTGAATTCGGCAACCTGCACAGCAAGAAAAATCCAAAACGCGATCAGTGACAAAACAAAATGTAGGGTTTTCCCCCAAACTCAGATTAACGAGCACAAACTGTTTGACCCAGGAGAATTCAAAACCCTACGGAACGAATCAATCTGAAGAAGGAGAAGAAGAGACGAATAACGACAAATTGAGGTCGGGAATTACCCAGAGAATAGCAAAACCTAGCACGCCGGATCAAGAATCCCCGAATGGAGCTGGGACTAATCCAAATGAACGTGGGACAATTGAACTTTCAAAAGAATCAAAACAGATCGATGTAGAAGAAGAAAAAATCCAGACCAAAACCCTAGAACTTCTTCTCTCTATCTATCCCTATCTCTCTTCTATGTCTCCTCGTTTCGCCGGCAAATCTCTGTCGCCGCGAGTTCTTCGCTTTTCGACCTTCGTCTCTCTTGCCGTATCCTTGCGTTCTCTCTCCCTCCCCTCTCCGTTATGTTATGTTTTCGGTCTGAGAGGAAGCCGTCGTGTATTTACTTATTTATTTTATGTTTATTAAATTAATTATTAGGAATAAGGAAAATGCGATAATCTTTTTTTCCTTTTTTTGTACCGTCTCTTTGTGTTACTTTTCGTATCTGTGTTACAATTTTGGCAACCGAAGTAAAACCGATACGATTTTTTACCACTAAATAGGACAAGAAAATAATTTTTTGTTATGAAAAATATCAAAAAAACTAATTAGTTTTGGTCAGTGAAATTGGATTGTAAAAACTACTAATCTTGGGTGGAATGTGAAAGATGTCTTTCAACGAAAAATCTATGAAATATTAATTGCCAAAGAAATGGTAAATATAAATATTTAATAAAAACATTTGCAACACTACAAGCCTAAGGGCCCGACTGGTTGTACCGCAGCGGTTACGGTTGCGGGTGGTGGCGTTTTAAAAAAGTTTGGTAGCGGTTATGAGCGGGTTGTACTGACTGGTTGGTAAGTAACTGTTGGTGGCGATTGCGGTTGATTGCGATTAGAAGTGAATGGTTGTAAGCGGTTGCGGTTACGTTTTATTGTAAATTACCAAAAAGGACATAATTATAAGATAATTTTTTAAATTAATTATAATTAGTTTTTATATTATCATTTTAAAAAATATTTTATATAATTTATAAAAAATATAAAATTATTTTAAAATATAAATTTTATCGATTTAATTTATATTTATTATAAAATCTTAAAAATAATTATTGATAAATCTAAATTTTATAAAATCATGTGATGCTATTATATTTTTTTAACATAAATCATAAAATAAAAAATTAAACTTAAATTATGATAATAAACAAAATCATCAACAAAATAATATATAAGATAACTAAAATGAAAAGAATACATAATTAAGTTTAACAGGGGTAATTTGGTCATTTTTCATAAAACACAGCAAATCGCAACAAAACGCAAATGAATAGCAGCGTTTTGATTTTCCAAGTTTAGTAGCGGTTACGTTTGTGTGCAGTTAAACCAGTCACTTTGTCAACCACCACCACCCGCCAGAAACTGCAACCGCTCCGTTTGCGGGTGGTGGCGGTGTAACCAGTCGGGCCCTGAATATATTAATGTTATATGAATTTTATCTAATTTCCGCATCCCTGCCCGTGGGCCGAGCAGACAGGCAAGGGCATTTCCGGTATTATTAGGAAAAAAATCCATTGGGCGCTCAAGGCCCTTGACCTGAGCGGTAACATTTTTCACTAGAAGGGGTAAGGCCGTAAATAAACAGAAGTTTCAGCCTTAATATTGAAGAGGTCTCGATTACCGGATTCTTGAATAAAAGAAACAAAAAAAGCATGGGCCGCAATGGGCTGGGCCTGGGCTTGCTTGTTTTGAATATTGAGCATTATGATGAACATATCCACTTATAGTTTCCTTCCAAGTTCTTTGAAAACGTTAACCCAGCAGAAATAATTGTCATAAGTGACTCTGAATGATAAAAAGGTCAACATTATCATCCAAATCAGAACAGAGAAAACATAAAAAGTTGAACAAACACAAAGTACCAGACAAGTACAACACCAATGTCTAGAGCTCACGATGTCTCGGCGGCGGGTTGGGTCACGCCATGCTTAACCAGCAGCTTTGTGAGTGACTCGGGCGAGTGGACAAGGTACTTGACATTGCCTGAGGGTGTCAGAAAAACCTCGGCCAGCTCGAGCTTCTCCGATGTCAGACTGGTGCTGTCCATTGTCTTGCTCAGAACCTTCAGAGCGAGCTGGACCCCCTCTTCCCTCGTTATCTCGTCCTTGTAATCTTGTTTGAGAATGGACTGAGCGGCTTGGTTGTTTGCCCCGATGGCCGCAGCTTTCCATCCGCCATAGTTTCCACTCGGGTCACTCATGTAGAGCTGAAACCCGTAGTTCTTGTCCCAACCTGCAAAGAGAAAGGAGACACCGAATGGTCGCAGACCACCGAATTGAGTATACCCTTGTTTGGTATCGCAGAGAGACTGGACCAGCTGCTCGACTGGCATTGGCTCTTGATACATAAAGGTGTAGCGCTGGGCTTGGACCCGAGCCGTGTTGATCAGTATGTTGGCATCGGACATGATTCCAGCCACGGCACAGGCAACGTGGTCATCGATCTTGTACATCTTCTCTGTGGATGTCGAGGTTTGGAGAAGCTTGGAGGTGACTTTCTTCTCACCGACCAATACAACTCCGTCTTTTGTTAAGATTCCAATGGCAGAACCAGCATTGCCTATGGCCTCCATTGCATACTCGACTTGGTAGAGACGACCTTCCGGTGAGAAGATCGTTGTACGGCTATCATATCTCCGAGACATTTTCAACAACTGCATCAAAGAAGAAAACAAAACAGAGAGAAATGCCCACGATACGTAAGCAAAGGGAAAAAGATTTGCCTGTCTTTTTGCATCCTAGGATAATTGGTCGCGCAACCACCACAGTAGCGTAAAAGGTCGAACTACTACATAATTACACAATAAGATCACTCTTTTTTCCTCGAATGCAAAAACTACATGTAAAAACCATCCATAATACAAGCCTCAAAAGACCAAACTTCAAATCACAAGAACTACAATCAAAATCACTGCTTTCTTCCTTTTCGGCTCTTAGGGGTGACCATAAACACTAGGGTACACTTCTATGATTCTATAGCAAACTTACAAGCGGCTTTCTTCTCAACGCCTTAAACCATACAATCATTCACAAGGTATCAAACCCTGAAGCTTGAACCTAAAAAGCAACTTCGATCCAAACCAAATACCAGTACATGAACAGGATCCAACGATTCTGGCGACATACCAAAAAAAAAATCCATAAACCCTAGAAAATCAGTTCGATTCCGGCGATTCGAAAACAAAGACTAGACCTCGAAATCCGAAAATCGCAGAAATCGAAAAGCCCGGGGTTTATGCCAGATATCAGAACATGAACAGGATCCAACCATTTCCCCAGATTTCACAAAAGCATCTACCCAACAAACAAACCCAGCAACTCAGAATTCGCCCCAAAAAAAAAAACAAATTCCGAAAAGAATCAAGGAAAATAAAAGAGAAAAAGATTCCAGCAGAAACCACAGAGTGATCTCGTTACCTTGAACTGAGAATCACTCCTCTCGTCTGGTTCTCGCTCCTCTGATTTCCCACTGAGATTATCAGCTCGATAAAACGGAACCTGAGAACTTGTTTGACAAGAAAAATGATGAACAAACACAAAAAAAAAAAAAAAAACGGGCCTCTAAGACGATTGTGGGCCCAACATACAAGCCCAAACCCATCCAATATTTGCAATCATATTATATCATTTTATACTTGGGCCATTTGGTAATTTTCAGGAAATTTCGAAATCAAATATAAAATGTCGAAAATATATTGCACTACTTTATTTACAGGAGAGGAAAAAAAAAGGGGGGGGGGGGGGTACCATCAGCAACTGCAACACTACTGTTTTGATTTTTGGGAATTCTCCATGCAACCAATTTTTTTATCAATTAGGTCAAGAAATGGTATCACTTAAGAGCGTAATATAAAAATCGAAAAATACATATATATATATATGGATGAATTCTCTGCCTTTGATAACAGATCACGTTATTCATGCAATTATATCCATAAAATCATTAAAAGGATATAGAAAAATTACATAATATTAGATATTTGGACCACAGGGTGACGCAGACGAACTGCATGGGAGAAAGTATCATTTTACGATATGAACGTGAAGAAACGAAAACACGTCCGCAGCTATTTTCATTGGAAACTATTAGAATATATATGTAGTTAAATATTGGTTTGGTTTAATGTTGGTTTGGTTAATCTATTTTGGTTTAGTTTGGTTAGGGTTTCTAGGGTTTCTCTTTCACTTCTTCTATTTGTATTTAAGAAAGCTATGATGAATGAGAATACAAGAAAACATTTTCCCAAAATCTCTCTCAAACTCTGAAAAACTCAAAAACGGCAGAAAAATCCTATACGGACCAAACTGCTGCTCCTCCGCCATTCCAAATGCCCATGCAATCATTTCTAAACGTTTAAAATCCGTCGAAAACATACACTAAAAGTGTTATATATATATGTATATTGACAATATAAAAATTAAACGAAATTTTGATCCAAATATATTTTAATAAAAACCGAGAAACTCATGAATCTCATTTTTCTAAATGAAAACTCGAATTTAAATTAGAAAATTAAACTCATGTGAATGTTGATCTTCAAATTAAAACTCGAATTTAAATTGGTAAGGAATTTTGATCCATCCCTTCTCAGTTGGCTCAATTAATTTTGGATTATATATATAATATATGTTATGAACGCAAGATATGAACATATATATATACATGCATACATTATTCACCTTGGTATTGGACATTTTTTACACATTACGATAGTGGCCATTTTATTGCACCACATACATGGATACAAACACATACAGAGTCGGACAAAAAGATGAAGAGATCAACGATATTGTATCACAAATCAATCTCCTAACCCTAAGCCAACGCATAATTATTTATAACAAACATGGGCTCGAACACGACAAAAGACAAGGTAGACAACACTTACTACAGTACAAACTGGAACTCCGGACCAAACGACCCATGAACTTCCTTATTACCAAACACACATAAAACTGACACGAACCCTCTGATGCAAGCAGAGTCTTTGAGTTTCAAGTACACTGGTACCCGATAGGTGGTATCTTGCCACACTGAGCAAGAGCCTCGAGGCCAACGATGAAGACGCCCGGTTGAAAAACGGCAGGAAATACGCTTTTAATGGATTTGCAGAGACAATTCGTTGCGTCGAAATCGGAAAGATCTTCCACGACAGGGCAGCAAGTTTCTTTCACCGCTTCGATCGGTCCTCCACCAATCACGTCATACAGGGCCCGAGCACACCCTAAAAAGTCGATAATATTGACGGGACAAGTCGGCTGCGGGGGATTCGGCATCGGCGGCGGCGGAGGCGACGGTATCAGCGGAGGAGGAGGCGGCGGTCTAGGTGGTGGAGGTCTTGGCGGCGGAGGAGGCGGTCTAGGTGGTGGAGGTCTTGGTGGAGGAGGTCTTGGCGGAGGAGGAGGCGGCGGTCTAGGTGGTGGAGGTCTTGGCGGAGGAGGCGGCGGTCTGGGCGGAGGCGGTCTAGGAGGCGGCGGTCTGGGTGGAGGCGGTCTTGGAGGCGGTCTAGGAGGTGGTCTTGGTGGCTGTCTCGGAGGTGGTCGTTTTGGTGGAGGTGGTCGTTTTGGTGGTTTCCTTTCGCCATTGCCCAGGGCATATTCATCATTATTTGCGAAGCAAGAAGCGGCAAAAGCGGCGAAGAGGAGAAGTATGATGGAGAGATTTAAGAGGAGGTTTTGCTTGTGAACCCCCATTTTTAGGGTTCACTCAAGGTTTTGCCTTGTGGAGAATGGCGCACTCTCTGCCCCCCTTTATATAGAACTTTTTGGCGGTGACGAATTAGCTACTGATATTTCGTCTCGTCACCAATTATTTACCGTCGTCGTTTCCATATGGTGACAAAATTTTGTTATGATTAACTTATAATATACATATTCACACAAACTCACAAAAAAAATGTCTAAAGCAAAAAACAATTTATATTACTAAAAAGGATTGGATGTACAAAAAATATATTTTTACTGGTAATGTTAATACAAAAGAAAAAACAGCAAATCAATGTACATGCATGCATTCAAAATGGAAAGCTTATGTTTCCAATGATGGTCACGAAGCATCAATTCGAAAGAGGTTTTGTTGCGAATTATTACATGTGGATTTATCATGGATAAAAAATTAATATCTATGATAAAATATATATATATATATATATGTTCCGAACAAGTTATAATCGAATGTTGGTACATTATAAGCAATATAATATATATATATATATATATTGAGATGGTTCAAGATGTATTATGTTAGATATTGTGAATTAATCTATCTATGCGATCTTTTACTATGTTGTATTTAGCAGTAGAATGTTTTAATTATATTTGTAATTATTATGTTAAGACGAAAATGGGATTCGGAGGGACATTATAGTAAGAGGAGCCAAATGAAATATTAATCAGACGCATTATTGGTGCCAAGTTTATCACTGTTCTCATGACAACCCAACGGACAATAAAGCTAATCAAGAGCCTTCTTTTTCAGCTAGTAGTATACGAGATTTGGAAAGAACGTAATGGACGGACATATAAAGACGTCTCAAACTCGCCACAACAATTGCGGTTCAAGATCAATAGGATAATGTGGAACATACTCATATCCTTGCACAAGTCGGATTCTACCGGATCAAATGACCCCCTCCAACAATGGTATCGTCTTAGATATTATGACTGAGATTTAAGTCTTCGTTTTTTTTGTTCACTTGTAATAGGAATCATTATCTCTCGGGATCTTTGGTACATGTTAAACTCATGTAAACCTTCGGGTTATTTTTTGATAGTAATATAACAATCACGTTAAACCAAAAAAAAGTTTATCACTGTTCTTGGGCCCACTTTCTTTCCAAAATATTTTTCACGTTGTTGGGTCCATTTTTATGTTTTGATTTTGGACATTAGTTTTGTTTTTTTTTTAATTTATCTATGTATACAGTTTTTTTAAAATTTATCTACGTATACAGTTACTACTTACTAGTATACAAGACGCACACGTAACGCATATTTACTTTATTTTACGATATATTTTTTTTGGGGGGGGGGGCAGAAGGCATCCTTCCACGTAGTTTATCGCATATTTGTTTCGACTAATTTGCATATTTTCAATTTCAACATATATATATCTCTATATATATATATCTCAATGTTCAAATCAACGAATAATTTAAAACAACAATAATATTCTCATGTGTTCAAAATAGTGATGTAAAACTGAGTTATGACTTCGTAGTTATTACGAAATTAATGAAGAAATAAAATAGCTCAATATTTTTTGATGGTGCGCGAATTAAATAAATCCTACAATCATTTAAAAAAAAACAGAGATGTGCGCGTGCGATGAGACGATGTGTTATACAAATAATCTTAAGTATTTTCGGACTCGTATTGAGGTATTATTATTAAAAAATCAGTTAAATTACTCTTCAATTAGTTAAAATAAAAATCTATTGGTTAATTAAATAAAGTTGGTCTAAATTTGCAATCAATCGTTCGTCAAAAATCTGTCAAAAGAATCAATTTATTTAAGTTTTTCATGTCCGGAAATTCAAATATTCTCTTGGACGTTATCTTAATTCACAAATTAATAGTATATCCAATTATTCCTATAACATCATATTTCCAAATCACGAGTTCTTTAAATAAAATCATCATTATATAACAAC
The DNA here is from genome assembly GCF_000463585.1 of Tarenaya hassleriana. NCBI lineage: Eukaryota > Viridiplantae > Streptophyta > Magnoliopsida > Brassicales > Cleomaceae > Tarenaya > Tarenaya hassleriana. The sequence goes on from NW_010964923.1 coordinate 100,642, forward strand.
TTTATATATATATTATTCATGCGAATAAAAAAACGATAAATTGTTTTTCTATAAATATATTTACAATACGATGAAATAAAAAGAAATTTGTGTAACCCTAGAGACTGTTACGTTTAATTTGAAAACTGATAATAATATTAAAAAAAAAAAGAAAGGGAAGGATAATGCGGTGACAAGATAAAAATGTTGTCGCCAAATCACATGCATGCACATTCAAATGCACTACGTACATTTTATTTTACTTCACGTTTTTTTTTTGCTTTAAAATTTTTATTTTGGCGTCACGTAATCTACGGAAATTTCATCTTTTCGTCTATCTATTTCAGTTGATTGGCTATTTTAAAAAGAGAGAAAAAATTATGAAACTGCCGACAAATTTTTTAAATATATGGAATGAACAAATTCCGAAAGAAAATCCCTTAGCTATAATTAGATCTTATAACATAATGATTCTAATATACGATATTACATCAATTAACAAATCCGTATATAAAAATAGAACTTAATAGTGCATTGAGAAATATTTATTCTCACTTTTATAAACATTTAAGTAAATTTAAAAGGACATTTATAATTCATCAGATCTAGGAGAGTTTTGTTTTTAGAAAAAACATGAGCCGGTTACAAAATGTAAGCTGATTTTTAAGATATTTTAAATTAATACGTAATAAAAAAATTAGAATTAGAAACTTTGTGAAAATGAAAATCTCTATACATATACACTGATAAAATCAGAGACATCTCTATATATCTAGTATGGATGAAATAAATAGATATCATAGTCATGAAATTTCTTAACTTATATTCAATCATGATAAGGAATAAATCAATCTAAACTAAGTAGAAACATAACAATATCTAAAATATATACACAGTAAAACTCTCTATAATTCTCAATAATTAACTAATCTAAAAAACAATATTAACATATATATATATATATATATATATATATGGTTAAACTGTTTTATTTTAAATCGTTCGAATATCTCTAAATACTTTGAATTTTATAAAACGGATTTCGGATTTGAAATCACGGAATTGAAACGGTTCAATCCATGTCACCGGAAAATTTTCCAGCGGGCGATCATATATCCCGGAATCATCTAATTTTTCTGTATCTTATATAAAATCACTCAAGGAATCCAAATCCAAAGTTTTTTGGCCTAAATCGAACTAGAATTGTCTAAAACCTGATTTTTCTCCGATGTTTCCCACTGATTTTTCCGGCGACGATTCACTATTTCCCGTGATGACACTACCAAGAAAGATTCAGCTCGCCAAGAGCTTCCAAACCCCTCAAGTCTCGTCCAAAACCAAGTTTCCGTTTGCCGGAAATCGGCAAAACTCCATGGCAGTAGAGGAGAAGGAAAACGATGAAGAAAAAACTAAGAAAAGAGGGAGAAACGGACCGACAGTGATGAAGCGGTGGCCATGGGGCGGTGGTTGACGACCGATGGCGAGCAAAGAGGTCAACCAGAGCAAAAATCTGGTTTTGGGCGAGCTAAGGTCGGCCATGGGAGGAGGAAGAAGAAGAAGAAAAGAAACCCTAGGCGAAATTGCACTCTGGACCTTTTTTTTAAAATTTATAAAATTTGCCTAAACTTTTAATTCGTTTCGAAAGGCCCTCATTAAAATAATAGATTTTTCTAGAACTTTTAATTTTTATCAACAAACCCCAATTCATTTTTTTTAAAATTTTCGTTCGTTATAATTCCACCACCCTTAAAAGAAGAATTCGTCCCAAATTCTAGAACGACTTAATATAATATGTACGGGTTTTTTTTCTTACCAAAAAGCTGGGGATAACGAGTTTTCATGTCGTTCTCCAATTCCCACGTCGCATCTCCTCCTTTATGATATGTCCATATGACTTTTACTAGAGGAATTCCTCTTCGCCGCAGTGGTTTAACCTTCTGTTCAACAATCTCGATATGTTCTTCTTCATAAGTCTCATCCGGTTTTAACTCAAGCGGTTGATAATCAATAATGTGATCATGGTCAGGATGGTATTTCCGAAGCATGGACACGTGAAACACATCATGAACTTGTGCCTACTCGGGGAGTAAGGCAACCTTATAAGCCACTGCTCCTATCTTACTCAACACCTTGAAAGGTCCAATGAATCTGGGTTTTAGTTTTCCCGTCATTCCGAAGCGTGCTTTTTCTTTAGTTGCTTGTACTTTGAGAAATACTTTGTCATTCTCTTGAAAAGTTATGTCACGTCTATGTTTATCCGCGTAACTTTTCTGTCTATCCTGTGCTGCCTTCATCTGTTTCTGGATTACTTTAATCTTGTCTGTGGTTTCATCCACTATATTAGGACCCAACAATCGTCTTTCTTCAACTTCTGTCCAACAGAGAGGTGTCTTGCAAGGTCTTCTATATAACGCCTCAAAGGGTGACATCCCGATACTTGAATGAAAACTGTTATTGTAGGCGAATTCCACAAGTGGTAAGTGACGATCCCATTCTACTCCCCAATCCAATACATACGCACGTAACATATCCTCTAGCATTTGTATCGTTCTCTATGATTGTCCATCGGTCTGGGGATGATAAGTTGTACTCAATTGTACCTTAGTGCCCATAGCCTCTTGTAAACTATTCCAAAATCTCGAAGTAAATCGTGGATCTCTGTCCGACACGATACTAATAGGGATTCCATGAAGTCTTACCACCTCTTCTATGTAGACCTGTGCTAAACGAGGCATTGAGAATATCTTTTTAATCGCGATAAAATGTGCAGACTTAGTTAAACGATCCACAATAACCCATATCGCATCATTTTCTTTTGGTGTTCTTGGCAAACCAACTACAAAATCCATCGTCACCAAGTCCCATTTTCACTGAGGTATCGATAGCGACTATAGTTTTCCTGCAGGTACTCGGTGCTCGACTTTAACTAGCTGACACGTTAGACAATGAGTAACAAACTTTGCAATATCCTTTTTCATGTCATGCCAAAGAAAATACTGTTTCAAATTTTGATACATCTTTGTAGTACCCGGATGTATGGAATATCACGTGTTATGCGCCTCTTTCAATAACTCTTTCCTCAATTCTTCATCTTTAGGCACATAAGCACGATATCTCAATAGTATCAGCCCATCATTTGAAGTGGAATACCCTGCCCTTGTAAAATCTTCGGGCTTTTCCATCAATTCTTTCGTCTTTTCATCTGTTTCTTGAGCCATCTTTACCTTTTTCAGCCAACTATTCCATTTTATAACTAGTTTCCAATCCATCTCGATTCTCCTAAGCTGATATCTGCATTAAACTCAATTGAGTCGTTAGATCACTTGTCAATGTCAAAGTAGATAACTCAACTTTCTTTCTACTCAAGGCATCTGCAACCACATTAGCTTTGTCGGGATGATAGGCAATATCCACATTGTAATCTGCCACTTCAACTCTTCAAAACTTGTCTCGCATTTTTCGAGAGAACACACACTTGAGACTTTTATGGTCAGTGTATACTTGAACCTTTTCCCCGTACAAGTAAGATCTCCAAATCTTTAGTGCAAAAATCACAGCTGCAAGTTCTAAATCGTGAGTAGGGTAGTTTTCTTCATGTTTCCGCAGTTGGCGTGATGCATACGCAATAACGCGGTCTTCTTGCATCAACACGCATCCTAACCCTTGGTGACAGGTATCACTATACACCACAAACGGTTTTCCGGGCGTTGGTAATGCCAAAATAGGAGCTGATGTCAATCGCCTCTTCAACTCTTCAAAACTTGTCTCGCATTTTTCGTCCCATTCAAACTTCACACCATTTCTCGTCAATCTCGTCAATGGCTTAGATAGGTTGGCAAAACCCTTTACAAACTTTCTGTAATACCCAACCAATCCGAGGAAGCTTTGAATCTCTATAGCATTAGACGGTCTCACCCAATCAACTATATAGTTGACACTTTGGATGGATCTACTTTCACTCCTTCCGCAGACACCACATGCCCCAAGAATCCTACATCTTGCATCCAAAAGTCACACTTACTGAGTTTCGCTTATAACTTTTCTCTCCTTAAGCGTTCCAACACCTTCTCTAAATATATCATATGGTCCTCACGAGATTTGGAGTACACAAGGATGTCATCAATAAAGATTATAACAAACTTGTGCAAATAATCCCTGAATGTTGTGTTTATCAACTCCATAAAAACTGCAGATGCATTAGTAAGTCCAAACGACATGACAACAAATTCAAAGTGTCCATACCTTGTTATTAAAGTCGTTTTCTTTATATCATCATCTAGAACACGTATCTGATGATAACCTGATCGTAAATCAATCTTCGAAAACCAACTAGCACCTTGAAGTTGGTCCTCATTGAAATAACAGATTTTTCCAGAACTTTTAATTTTTATCACATCTGACACCATTTGTAACGACCCGAGATCGCTACAGAATGATAGAGCTATCTCCACACACCAACACGGGACCTTTTAGCATGTTTTGTCCTCACTCGCACACATCCCGGAAAATAATTCCCACGAGGTCACCCATCCTAAGATTACTCCAAGGCCAGCACGCTTAACTTTCGAGTTCTCTCGAGATGGGCAACCGAAAAGGTAGATACATTGTAATACCTCGAATCCCGAAGTAAATATTTAATTATTTTCGAGAATAAATAATTAAATAAATATGTATAATAATTCGGGAATAGAAGTGAAAAATAAAATGAAAAAGAGTGTTAAAATTCATCGTTTGTTAGGGTCGAACAAAAAAAAATTGAAAAAAAAAACTGAAGTTGGTCAGCCGGACCAAGATCTGGTCCGGGGCTGACCAACACACAGACGGAGTAGGGAAAGACCAAGAGGAAGATGAGCTGGAATCAAGACCTGGTCAGCCGGACCAGAATCTGGTCAGCTGCGGACAAGGAGACAGAAAAGTGTCGGCAGATTTTTTGGTGAGCGATTTTCTGACGCAGGGACGACCCACAACGCACCCAAACCGCACTAAACCGACAATGGGCGACCCTATCTAGCCCCTAGGCCTTGTATTTCGTCCCCTACCTCTCTCCTAGACTCCATCATTGCCCTCTCAAACCTTTTACTCAGCCATTTTCAGACTGAAAATTGGCAAAGAAAGAAAAGAGAGGAAAAAGAGAGAGGGGGAGAAAGAAGAGAGAAGAAGGAAGAAGGAGCTCGGGAAAGTGTTGGGGAACATCCCTAGAGTGTCTAGGAGGAGATCTCAAGGCTAAGGAGCCCAGAAACATCAACCACGCTCGACCAAATCAGATTCAAAAAGAATCTAATCCAAGAACAGTTGAGTGGCTCGAGTGCATCTGTGTGAACTCGTTTTCATCGATGTGATTGTGTTATCTCGATGATTCGTTGATTGAGTTTGAAAGAGTATATTTCAATGAGAATTTAGAAATAAGCGGCACTTAATTTGGCTGAGAAACGAAGGAGATATGAACAAACGAAAACTGTGGAAAAACTGAAATTGCAGAATCACGATTTTTTTTTAGGTACAGGCATTACGAATCATTTTTCGTCATGTATACATGAGATTTAAATAATTTATTGCTTGGATATGAAAAAGGACATCCCAATGAACATTTAGAAAGAAACGGTGTGTGATTTGGTTAATAAACGAGTGAGTTATGAGCAATCGAAGTCGGACCAGAAACCTGAAACGCGAACGGACGAACTGTCCAGTTCCGGTCCGCTGGATCAGGAATTGGTCAGCTCTGGACCAAGTTCGGGAAAATATTTTTAGTCCGCCAGACCAAGAGGAAGAGGCTGAGGAAGTCTGGTCCGACCCGGACCAGAAACTGGTCCGACCGGACTAAATACCGGTCCAGATCAGACCAAACCTAAGAGGAAAGAGAAGACAAAAATGAAAATATTGAATGAATACGTGTGGTAAGACGTGAGAAATAACACTACGAGTGAATGGTTGTGGGTTTATTTTTGGGTAGCATTGCATGGCGTGAAACGGTAAGACGGCGTGAGACCGAATATCGTGATACGTGTGATTGTAGCTGGGGGTTGATGATACATGTTGAATGCTATGATTGAAGCTCACTCGTGCGATACGAGGGGAGCATGATTGTGATTGTACTCCGATGTGTCACGAGAGGTGACATCGACCGTTACCAGTGCGGTGACAAGCGCGTGAAGCGCATGATGATCGCGAGATGCGATGGCCAACGTCATGTGATGTGACGGGCGTGCGAGGCACACCTAGCCATGCGATGTGGCTAGGATTATAGGCTATACTTATGGTGCGATGCCATACGGTTTTGATGATCGTGAGATGCAATGGCCAACGTCATGAGATGTGACGGGTGTGAGAGGCGCTCCTAGTCATGCGATGTGACTAGTGTTTATGGCTAACCCTATGGTGCGAAACCATACGGGATTTGATTGTCGCGCGAAGCGGCGGCCAACGTCATGAGATGTGACGGGCGTGAGAGGCGTTCCTAGTCATGCGATGTGATTAGGGTTTATGGCTAACCCTATGGTGCGAAGCCATACAGGAGTTGATTGTCGCGCGAAGCGACGACCAACGTCATGAGATGTGATGGGTGTGAGAGGCGCTCCTAGTCATGAGATGTGACTAGGGTTTACGGCTGAATCTATGGTGCGAAGCCATACCTATTTGATTGTCGTGCGATGCGACGGCCAACGTCATGCGATGTGACAGGCGTGTGAGGCGCTCCTGGTCATGAGATGTGACCAGGGTTCATGGCTAACCCTATGGTGTGAAGCCATACGGGAATGAATATGATGATGTTCTGATGTGATAAGAGTATATGTTTAATGTTGAAGATTATATTTTATGTTTTATCGTTTTAACACCGTTCTCGCTGAGAACGGGTTTACCGGGTTCAACCCGGGCTACTCACTAAGCGGTTGTGCTTAGCCCTCGTGGTTTCATCTTTTTCAGATTACGAGGAGTACGTGTAGCGTATCTAGACGACGATAAAGACTTGAGAGAGGCAGCATCACGTACGGATTTGATTTATTTTAATTTTTGAAAACGATGTTTTCCTTTGCGTTGTATTTTAAGATTGGACGTATGGTAATTAAAGATTGTATCACTACAAAAAAAAATGGTCATTTCCAACGGGTAAATCCGTTGGAATTTCGTCGTTAGAAATCGGTGTCCGTTGGAAAACCGTTGGAATTTTCAACGGAATTTCAACGAATTTTTCCGTTGGAATTTTCCAACGGATTTCCAACCGGCATCCGTTGGAATTTTCCAACGGATTTCCAACCGCAATTTCGGTTGGAAAATTCCAATGGAATTTCCAACCGTTGGAGGAATTTCCAACCGCAATCCGTTGGAATTTTCCAATGGAATTTCCAACCGATATCCGTTGGAATTTTCCAACAGAATTTTCAACCGCATTCCGTTGGAATTTTCCAACAAAAAATTCGAAACATATTCCCGATCCGACCCCGACCCCGACCCCGACACCGATCCCGACCCCGACCCCGACCCCGACCCCGACATCGACACCAACCCGAAACTCACTTTCCACTAGGTCACCCATCCTTCCATCACTCCATCTCAATCCTCCTTAACTCTAGAGTTCCAATTAAAACTCTTCCAACTCCTCCATGTTAAACTTCTGATATCATATAACATTAATATATATACATATATAAATATTTATACATATTTACATATTTACATATATACATATTCAAATTCATATATATATATATA
>NW_010964923.1:108773-138312 GCF_000463585.1 Tarenaya hassleriana
ATGTATATATATTTTATATATACATAACAAATATATATTATACATACATATATATAAATTCGAATATATATATATATATATATATATATATTTCAATTGATTTTTCAATTAAAATCAAAATTTTCAACCGATGTCCGTTGGAATCCCGTTGGAATTTTTTTTTAAAATTTTCAAAAAAATTTCCAACCGGCATTCGTTGGAATTCGGTTGGAATTTTTTTTAAAAAAATTTCCAAAAAAAATTCCAACCGGCATCTGTTGGAATTCCGTTGGAATTTTTTTTAAAAAAATTCCAAAAAAATTTTCAAACGGCATCCGTTGGAATTGTTTTCTAACAAACATCCGTTGGAACTCGGTTAAAAATTTGCAACCGATTTTTCCAACGTTAATCCGTTGAAAATTTCCAACAGATATCCGTTGGAAATACCGTTGGGAATGTCCAGCCCAATTTTTCAATTGAATACGTTGAAAATTCCGTTAAAAATTTCCAACGGGTGTTTCCAACGGATACGTGTTGGAAATTTTCAACGGAATTTTAACGAAAATCGTCGTTGAAACGCCGTTGAAAACCGTTGAAAATCCGTTGGAAAATCCGTTGGAATTCGAGGATTTTTTTTGTAGTGTATTAACTATTCCGCTGCATGTTTATAAAATAAAAGTTTTAAAATTTCCGTACTTTTGTTTGGTATTATTTTATTGGTTTTAGTCCATGTGGCGCATCCTGTTTACGGAATTCGGGATACGGGTGTCACATACATCTTGTTGCTATGAGTAGTTCAATTAATTCATTTAAGTTATCTTAGACTGTGTAGTCCCATACCTACACAGCCCTCGGATCTCTCTCATTCTAGTACGTATGATTCATCCCTGTACCCCTACCCAGAAGCTCGTCAGGAGCCGTTCATTGTCCATGCCTCTCGCACCGGCGATCACTCTCCACCCTCTTACGGTATCCTGGACTGTCACAATAAAAGTACAGTTGATTAACACGGGAGTGACATGTGTCCCATATATAATTAATGTAAAAATCTTTTATAAAAATCATTAATATGTACTGATTTTATATAATTATAGAAAGAAATAGTTTTAAATATAATTATTTAATTTTTGACAACAAAGTTATTATCACAATCACAAGAAAATTAAATGAGGATTGATTGATTTTTGAGGTATACGACATCGAGAAAACGATTTAAACGAGACTCAAAATTCTTTGAGAATGTTTAATATATTCCTGCATAATTTAATTTTATTAATGTATAGTTCATATTAATTTAAGTGAGTTTTGAATTATTTAGAACAATAATTACTTCAATTAGTAAAATTCCAAACTATAAAATGATGGAAATGTTCTCCCAACAAACATATCAGTAATACAAACTTCGGATCTACCAAATTGGTGTTTAGGCGTGCTAAAGACGAAAGATTCAATCCGTGCTAGAGGTTTGACATATATTTTATTCTCATACTTAAATATGTAAGTAATTTCTAAAGGGAAGTGGAGGTTGATGGAAAAATGCTTCTTTACGACTCCAAACGCAAAAATAAATAACATTGATATTTTATTATGATATGAATATTAATTTTATAGAATATGATTCTGTAATGATTCTATAGAAATGGAATACGGACCTTTGAAAAAAAATATTAATTTTATGGGAGTAACCCGACAATACTCTGTCATCCGATGACTCACACATCATTCTTTCACGCCAAACTTTGAAGAACCCAAATATATATCATGAATCACCTCAATCATTCTTCAAGGTTCGTTTTTTTTTCTTTATCAAAAAATGTTTCGATTTCTAACCGTTTTTTCGACTATAAATCACAATTATATCTGTCCTTCTATATATGTATGTATATAAATATGTTACACACATGCACTTTTATTTATATTTTCTCTATTTATATATTTAATTAGAAGATTTTTTGGTTTTACCAACCAAGCATATCAAATATTAGTTTATTTTGGAATTATAAAGTGTTGAGATACAGTCTTTTTGAACCGTAAAAAATTGTCAGTGCTACACACCGTTATTTTTATTATCACCAAACATTTTCATTTAAGAATTAATTTAGTTTTATTAGTATTTGAATATATAATTAAACTATATTCATCATAAACTATATTTTTTTCTTGGTTTTACCAACCAAGCATATCAAATATTAGTTTATTTTGGAATTATAAAGTGTTGAGATACAGTCTCTTAGACCCGTAAAAAATTGTCAGTATTTGCTACACACCGTTATTTTTATTGTCACCAAACATTTTCACTTAAGAATTAATTTAATTTTATTAGTATTTGAATGTATAATTAAACTATATTCATCATAAACTATATTTTTTTCTTAAATAATAAAATTTATTAGTTAGACTATATTTTATGCGGTCAGGTTAATACATTTTCTATTATATTAAAATTATATACTATAATCCATGAAAATATACATACTATCTCTCTTCAAAAAAAAATATCATTGTCTTAAAACTTAAAAAAAAATCATTTTAATTTAAAAGTATAAAATATTTTTGAAATTTTTTGCTATTCTCTCCTCTTAACATTAAAAAATTTTCAGAAGTATAACTATATTAGAATTTTTTTTTCTAAAAATATTACTCCAATTGATTCTGTAACATAATCCACAAAAAATCTAAACACAAAAATTATTCACAAACTATTTTCGAAAAAAATGTATCATCCCATTATCTGTATTATAAAAAATCACGTTTTAATTTAATAATATGAATTATAAATGTAAAATAAAATATATTATATTTAATTTTAAAATTAAAATAAAATTATTTAAAATTTGTATTTATTTTTATTCCGTGCGATATATACATGTGATACATTTGTTCCATAATACAAAAGTTGTGTCGAATCCCTATTCGAAAAAATCATCATCCCCTTATCTTAACACTTCAAAAAAAAATTATTTTTATTTAATAATATGAAACCTTTTTATTCCCCTTTTTTAATGTTAAAAAATCAATAGTTCGGTTTTTTTTTAATTTTCTTTCTAAAAATATTACTCTAATATTCTACATTCTAAAAATTAATTTTACATTATAAACCACGAAAATAGAAAAATATATTTATCTAGACTCTTTCTAAAAAAATATCTAGACTCTTTCTAAAAATATCTCCATTTGACTTAAAAATATAAATTATAAATTTTAAAATAAAATATATTATATTTAATTTTAAAACTAAAATTAAATTATTTAAAATTTATATGTAATTTTAGTCTACACAATGGGTTAATGCATTTGCTATTATAATAAAATTGAATATTATAATCTATAAAAATATAAACACATAAGATTTATAATCTATATTTAACAAAATATATTTTATCCATTTTTTTTATGATAACTAGGTATTAATCCACGTGCATTGCGTGGACTTTCTTTTTATTCTAATTTTGTTTATCTAATCCATCACAATTTGTCATAAACTATTCGATTATTTGACAAAAAGTTGATTTAATTCTTCATACGTGATAAATCTACCATTATCTCTAAAATCATCAATAATAGAAGATAGAATATATAATAACATAGCGTGTATGTTCTTCATACGTGATAGATCTAGCGTTTGTTGTGGTATATAACCAAAGGTTAAAATGTGGAATATCGAATGAATATTTGCAGAAATTTTACAATTCGACAAATAACATATTTAATTAATTTGGTTGGTGCTAGAAATTAACAACTAACATATTTAATTTAATAAATATTTTATAAAAAATCTTGGTATAATACTAAACTTATATCATCTCATGATCAATATTTAAATTTTTTAGATATCTATTTAATATATTTGCTAAAAAATCGAGATTATTTTATATTTGTGTGATTTATGTGTATCAAAATAATATTGGTACAACAATTATATAAAATCGCTAGACTTTAAATTTAAATAAATTTGATATGGGGTTCATTTAGTTTGGACGTTTTCATTTATTTTATATGTATTTTGTTAAATTTGTTTATTAGTATTTTTATTATCCCAACTCATCCTAAAATTTTCATTCTACGATGTACACGTTGTTTCTTATACGTGACAAATCTATCGTAACTCATCCATAATAAGGGTTAAGGTGTCAAAGAATACGATATTAACCATAACCGAACTCTGACGATCCGACCATGTTGATATTTCAGTAAGAGTATGCACTTTAAAACCCGACCCGATAATCTATGAAAGATTTTCAAAACAAAAACCCAGTAATAATCATATTACCTCTACCCGATCAAACCGATGATTTACAGTAATTCCTATCAAAATGTATATCCGCACCGCATTCGATTATAATTAATCAAATTAAAAAAATATATATGTTTTATTTTCAACTAATTAAAATTAAAATTTGATAGATCATATATGGGGTTAATACATTTGCTATTATAATAGAATTGAATATTATAACCTATAAAAATATAAACATATATGATATTCATAATCTATATTTAATAAAATATATATTATCCTTTTTCATGGTAATTGGTGACCAAGATGGTGTCAAATTTGGGTGGACGACTCTTTTGATAAAATTCTCAATTTAATTTAATAATGATATAAATTATAAATTTAAAATTTACCCTTTGTCAGCCTACAAGAATATGGGCCTAAAAATAAACCCATTAGTAAGCCCATTAAATAGATGGGCTCTGTGGATAAGTACGGTCCATCGGTGTTTTTATTTTAGCTTTTACTTCGTAGTTATTCTTTTTTTTTTTGGTATTCGTAGTTATTCTTTTTTGTAAGAAAGTGAAAAAGTATATAATATATTCACCTTGGTTTGGAGTCTGGACCACTCTAATCTTGGAGGTAACGCTCCGACATCTGTAATCCGATATGAATCATGTAAATTCCAACCCACTTCCTATCTTTTTTTTGCGTGGCTATTTTCATAGATATTGCCAATGAATAGTTACAAAAATGTCATCATGCATACATACATACATACATACATACATGATACATACATACATACATACATACATACATACATATACGCACATGGATTTAAAAGCACCGACATAATAACTTGTGCACTTTAACACACACACAAAAAAAGTATGCAGTGTTAATGTGCGAGTATATTCATTTGAATTCCGTTTAAGGGTTAGCGTACGCCGTTAAAAAAAAGATAACGGAGCTTTTATATATGCTGCGTACGTGGGCGATTTTTCGCCGTTAATAATATCTGCCGGATATTCATGCAATTATATGGTCCATCAAATAGCTTATCTTAATGAATTTTATGTCTACGTACGACTGGCCACACAGTGCATGGGGAAAGAATCATTTTACGATCTCAAATAAGATCGCGTCAGCCTCTAATTCCCCACCGCAGCATGTGGTTAAAAAAAATTTATTAACGCGAAAAAATAAATATATAATTCCATTTTTTTTTACATTTTAACACTTGTTGTCGGTCCTCAACTATTCGACATTGTTATAAAAATTGATCTAATAACAATTTGATAAATAAGAGACTAACCCTATTCATATATACATCTCTAATATAATTTACCACGAATGCAACATGTAACTAGAATCGAAGTTGGACATCAATATATATTATTAAGTTCAACTGTTTATATCGGAAATTAAGAAGAGTTTATATAATATTCAAATTTACGTTATTGAAATTAAACAAAAATCACGTAAAACTAAAGTTTATATAGTAATATGTTGCTGTAAGGAAAAAACGTTAGAAGTTCTACTACAATAGTACTACATTATGAATAATTACAACTTTGCCACAAAATACATTCAAAATTAGGGATGGACGGTTCAGTTCGATTCTTCGGAACCGAATCGAAAAATACGATATTTTTTCAATTCCAACCATTCTAAATTTTCGAACGGTATTATTTTTAGAAAACCAAATTTCTCAAAATCGAACCGAACCGAATTTTAAAAAAATCCGAAAAACTGGAAATTTTTAAGTAAAATCTATCTTTCTTTTTTTTTATAAAAATCGAAAACGACCCGAACTGAACATGATATAAAAACCGTTTGGTATCTATTTTTGTAAAATCGAAAAAATCAAACCCATACATTCCTGTACCGATCGATCTCGAATCATTTCCCAAAACGTACACCCCTTTTCAAAACCAACAATGCAAGATTACATGTAGTAGCGCCAGAGCCATGCGTATTGCAATGGGTCCTTTGTTCCAATTACATTCATTAAAATTATTTTTCTTTATAAACTAAGTTCTTAAATAAAATTATTAAATACCTTCATATTAAAATTACATTTGCTCCTTGTTATAAATTTTATAGGTCAGATTTTTTTCCGATGATATCAGAACTAAGGTTCTTCTAAACATTTTTTTAGTCAGAATAAATTTATGAAACCCAAATATTTCATTATCAAACCCAAACAACAATCCCTTTTTTTATTGTATGACAAACAAACAGAACACAAACACACAAACCGAACCCTACCAAAGACATCGAGAGATCAATAAATGTCTTACAAATTAATCTCCTCGCCCTAAGCAAAACACATTAAACCGGAAGAAAACCAACGAAACCGGAAACCCTTTGATTCAACCGGAGGTTTATTTCTCTCAAGCAGGACACTGGAACCCAGGAGGTGGGGTCTTGCCACAGTCAACGAGAAGCTCGAGAGCAATGGGAATAATGAGATTGATGTTCAAAAGCTTGGCTTTAATGGTGGTGCAGAGACAAACCGCCGCGTCGAGATCCACGAGCCCTCCCAAGACAGGACAGCAAGCTTCTTTCGCGTGGCTTTTGCCCAGTCCAATGTGTATCAAACCGCCCAGAATATCCACACACGCTCCCAGCTTTAACGTGTCGATCGGACAAGTCTCTGGCTTTGGCGGCGGAGGCGTCGCCGGCGGCGTCGGCTTAGGCGGCGGAGGTGGTGGGCAGGGCGTTTCCGGAGGCGGCGTCGGTGTTGGGGGCGTCGGCGTAGGTGTTGGTGGCGTAGGTGTCGGAGATGGTGGCTTTACGGTTGGCGGAGGCGGTGTAGGTGTCGGAGATGGTGGCTTTACGGTTGGCGGAGGCGGCGTAGGTTTCGGAGATGGTGGCTTTACGGTTGGCGGAGGCGGCGACGGGGGCTTGACCGGCGGCGGCTTTGGGGTGTAAGGAGGATGAGGTTTCACGGTTGGTGGTTTTGGTTTGACGGGCGGTTTTGGTCTGACGGGCGGTTTTGGTGCTGGTGGTTTCAGGGCAGGGGGTTTGGGTGGTTTTGAAGGGTGTTTAGGTGGTTTTGAAGGGTGTTTTGGCGGTTTTGAAGGGCCACAGTCACAAGCATAGGAAGAAGCAATGAGAGTGGCGAAGAGGAGAAGTAATACGGAGATATTAGTGAGGAGGTTTTGCTTGTGAGCACCCATTTCGAGTGAGGAGGTAGTGAGAAATGGGACAATGCGTCATTTCTTTATATAGACATTTCATATATATTATTCTGTTTATAATAATAATAATAATTAATTATATATTATGGATCGGTGGAATATGCCAGATTTTCTATTGAAGACGATAGAGATATGGCTTTTTTCGTGATATATGTATATCACACAAGTCTGAATGCGGAAAATGAGCTTCTTTTAGACTTTGTTAAATGGTTGTAAACACGCAAGTATCATATAATAATACAATTCTATTAATTATTTTTTAATTAATTTTCTTGTTTGTACTTTAATATAATATTATCTTTGTTTTTCTTTCGTTACCATAATAATTGGATGAATATACGGGTTTAGAATAGTGAAAAAAGAAAATCGTAATCGAGCACTCGATAGTTGAATGTTTATAAGCATATTTATTATCTAATTTCGCGGATATTAAAATGTGATGGAAGCGAAGTTTGCATATGATTTGTTTGCTGTATGATACATCATTTCTTGTGGGTTTATAACTTACTATATTTACGTATTATTTGCCCTACATTCTGTATCTTTTAATGGGAAAACGAAGGAAAAAATATTCAATAAACTACTATATATTGCAATGTACATCATGTATACATGCAAAATCAACTATATATAATATATCATGGTTAACCTTACGAAATATTTTCAATATAAGTAGGATACTGCATCACGAACGAAACTATTAGAAACTCTTTCACAAGGTTCGTGGGCCGTAGTATTATTTTTTGTAGAGATATTTAAATGAATATTTTGTTTACAATAAGATTGTTTTATACTTCATAACAATATGTTAAACCATTACACAAGTTCGGGTCAACTAATGATAAGAGAACATACAGATTATGATCTTATCTTATGTTCAAATCCAAACATGAAAAACGATATTCATCCAAAATTTTCCACTATTTTGGGATCTGTTGAATTTTTGAATTATGAAAAAATTGTTAAACCATTGGTTCGTGAAATTTTATGTCCAAAGGAAAATGGGAGGAACCAAAGGTCGTAATGCAATGTCTAGTGGCGAGTGAATTTATTAGGGATTTTGTCATTATTATTTGACTTATAAGGGACACACCAGAAAGAGATCCTTCCTCCTTTCCTTACAAGAGGGTCCACCTTTTTTTTTATTACGATCTTTGGCATTTTTTTCTCTTTTGAATTTTAGTTTCTGTCTTTATACATACACACTTGCATACATATATATATATATATATATGTATATGTATATATGGTTATTGTATTATAAGGTTTTTTTTTTACCTCCCCTCAATGAGTTACTTACATAGGGGTATGAGGCCTAGACTCCATCATTGCCCTCTCAAACCTTTTACTCAGCCCATTTCATGTGATGTGGGGCGATATACATTTTTATTTATATTTGTATTGTATCCACTAATTTAATTGCATGGAAATAGTTGAACCCTCGTGTTGGCATAGGAGAGAGATTCCAATCTCTAAATACCATTCGGGACAATTTCAATGTAAGTTTTTTTTTCTTCTATACACTTTATACGGTTTTGGATCGTTTATACGATATGCCTGAAATATACAATAATCTCTCTCTATATATGATAAATGTTTAGTTTAAACTAATTATTCGTTTTGGACCGTTTGTTGGTTTTTGTTCGTCGATGCCCCAACAGCCTTCTCTCATGAAACATAAAATTTCACTAATCGATAATGTAATATTTAATCAACTATTTTTTTTTTGTTAACTCGGAAGTTTCATGAACCTTCAACCCGACTTTCAGAGGCAACCTATGTACCGCAAATGCGAAACCTCCACCTCCAAACCCACGGTTCAAACATGGTATCTGACATAAGAACATCTCACTCTTCTCGATCAACTTCACCACTCGACTACGATCTTTCATTAATATTTAATCAATTTACCTCTACAAATCAAATATACAGCAAGTTGAACATATATAAAATCTAGGCAAAGAGACTGTATATAAACAACAAATTTTTTTTTTAATAACAAGTTTAGTCGTCATAATTGCATACATTCTTATAAACTGACTGGTGACATTAATTGACATCCGTGACAATGCAGTGATGACCTTTACAAATAGCTTTTAAATTAATTGACTGCTACACAATTATGATTACGAGTAATGATTTCTCATAATAAAAATATAAATTCTGATAGCTACAAAAATGTTTAGTTGTCATTTACAAAGAAAACGAGAGGGTTCAAGGGCTCTTAATTTATTTCTTACAGTAAAATTATGTCGCGTATTTATCTTTTTTTATTTTATATTTACACATATATATATAAAAAATACTAAAAATTATTCCCATTAGTACGACTTTTGTAGAAGTAACTATCAGAAATAACTAAAAAGTCTCGGAAAAACACAACTTTTCAAAATTTATAATGATCAAAGTGTTAAACTTTGACATGTCTCACAATTTAAATACGCTAATTGATTTTGGCCTAATTCTTAAGTTCATGTTATATATATATATATATATGAGGAGGTTTTGCTTGTGAGCACCCATTTCGAGTGAGGAGGTAGTGAGAAATGGGACAATGCGTCATTTCTTTATATAGACATTTCATATATATTATTCTGTTTATAATAATAATAATAATTAATTATATATTATGGATCGGTGGAATATGCCAGATTTTCTATTGAAGACGATAGAGATATGGCTTGCGACGTGATATATGTATATCACACAAGTCTGAATGCGGAAAATGAGCTTCTTTTAGACTTTGTTAAATGGTTGTAAACACGCAAGTATCATATAATAATACAATTCTATTAATTATTTTTTAATTAATTTTCTTGTTTGTACTTTAATATAATATTATCTTTGTTTTTCTTTCGTTACCATAATAATTGGATGAATATACGGGTTTAGAATAGTGAAAAAAGAAAATCGTAATCGAGCACTCGATAGTTGAATGTTTATAAGCATATTTATTATCTAATTTCGCGGATATTAAAATGTGATGGAAGCGAAGTTTGCATATGATTTGTTTGCTGTATGATACATCATTTCTTGTGGGTTTATAACTTACTATATTTACGTATTATTTGCCCTACATTCTGTATCTTTTAATGGGAAAACGAAGGAAAAAATATTCAATAAACTACTATATATTGCAATGTACATCATGTATACATGCAAAATCAACTATATATAATATATCATGGTTAACCTTACGAAATATTTTCAATATAAGTAGGATACTGCATCACGAACGAAACTATTAGAAACTCTTTCACAAGGTTCGTGGGCCGTAGTATTATTTTTTGTAGAGATATTTAAATGAATATTTTGTTTACAATAAGATTGTTTTATACTTCATAACAATATGTTAAACCATTACACAAGTTCGGGTCAACTAATGATAAGAGAACATACAGATTATGATCTTATCTTATGTTCAAATCCAAACATGAAAAACGATATTCATCCAAAATTTTCCACTATTTTGGGATCTGTTGAATTTTTGAATTATGAAAAAATTGTTAAACCATTGGTTCGTGAAATTTTATGTCCAAAGGACATATATAATCTAGGATATACCCATCAATATTTTTTTTGAATATGTATTTTCATTTCCTTCTCCTCCATATCTTTTTTTTTTTGGTGTGTGTGAATTAAGAATATTAATAATTTCAACAAAAAAAAAGAATATTAATAATTTGTTTTTCTTTTTGCTATATATTTCGCGAAGATGAGATAGAATAGAACGCGGTGATATTTTGGCGTGTAGTGAAGGATTTGTGTGACCCGTGACTATGAGTTTTGTGACTTTTCACCATAAAGATTTATAATCATTAAAATATAAAAATAAAATGAAAATGAAAATAAAAAGAAAGGATAATGTTGTCGATACGATGAATCACATGCAGGAATCGCTCTCTGCATGTGACCCCACTGCTCCTTCGTCTCTTTCTTTCCTCTCCTTCACGACCATCATTTTAGGGTTTCCCCCTTTTTTTTTAAAAAAAAAAAATTTGTTCGGCTTCACTAAGTGCCATGAATTTATTCTGTATTTTTCCTCTATTTATTTAAGTTATTACTTTATTTTCGCATTTATTTTATAAAACTGCCGACATAATATTCAGAAAACCATCAATATAAACAAATTTAGAAACAGATTTGACGATATTTACTAAATAACGCATGTTTTCCATTTAACGAATTAACGTGTATGTGTACATATATACTAATAGAGAAATGTTTTTCTATTGATGAGTGAAAGATTACACCATAATATATAGCAAAATATAATAGAATATTCTAGATATAATGTCTAAAGTAAATCATAACTGTATTAATGATAATATTTTAGGAATAATATCTTCCTAAAATCTTCGGTTTGCTATTGTGAAGTTTGATATCTGTATTTAGGGGTGATATCTCATTGGTCATCTCTTATATCCTCCCTCAAGATGAATAATCTATGATAGGTTTTTAATATTTTCGACGACAATATTCATCATTGTCAACCCTATCCAATGTGCTATTGTTTATCTAAAATATTAAACCTATATATCAAATCGGAAAAATTCAAGTTTATCTAAAATATTATATGAATATATCTATAATAGGATTACACAATAAAATTGCAATGTAATTATATATGTATACAGATAATATATGTTCCGTCCAGAATTCATACGAGCTGCCAATATCATCGAATCTGTATATTATCTAACAAATTCCCTTTCTATAGATACATTTATAGAAACCCAAAAAAAAACATAAACCAAAATCTTAAATAAAAAACGATTTTTTTTTCAAATTAATAAAGACTTGTCTAAAAACATAAACCAATATATATATATATTGGTAACAGAGGGTGAAAGGCAGAGAGCGAGTGAATGTCCTGTATAAGATTTTTCATTTTTGATGGTCCCGTTATGGACCAAACGCGTCGATAACATGGGTCCAAAACATGATTTTTCAACAAAATCAAACTTAAACGCTACGGTTATCGAATTTCTAAATCAAAATAAAACTTCGATGAATTAACTAACAGGAAATTCGATATTTTTTCTTTTATTACAATACAAAAAAAAAATTAACGTGCTAAGTTTCACCTAGATATAGTGTTTGTATATGACCAACGTCTGTGGTCTGACGCCAACAGGTTTCCAGACCAAATACTATGATAATATTAGAATATTTTTTTTTATAAAAAATTGATATATATATATATATATATATATATATATATATAGCAACCCAAAATTTTAGGCACCATAAATTGCGATTTGCAAAGTGATGCATAAAAAGAAAGGAAGCAGAATTATGGAATATTTTTTTGTTGTTTTGTTACATTTTCATTTCACATGTGCTTTCTTCTATATTGAATTATGAGAATCTTTGTCCTGCTATTGATTTTCGAGAAAGTTAATTTGCAGGGCCCGAAAACACAACTTACATAAAAAAATAAAATAAAGCTAGTCTATAATAATTGTTGAGAGAAAATTATTTATAAATCATCAAATATGAAATGAGCCCATGAATATCTTTTTTTAAATTATTAACAATAGCTATACTCTCCAAATCTCAGTCGTAAGTGGAAATAAACGATTCAAAGTAATCTATATATATATATATATATATATATATATCGATTGTCGATCCTGCTGTATTATAAAGATAATGATGCCACCATTCATAGCATTATTATGTGTGGACTCTCGGAATCAGACAAATAAATAGGCATGGAGTATTTTCAAAAGTTATAGACATATATATAAATATAGAATTGTAAATTTGTATTTTTGTTAGGATTTTATTTCATTCTATTTACCTGTATTTTAGTTTAATTTCCTTGAATTGAATTTACATATTATAACTTATTTATATTACTATTTTTTTTTTATAATATAATCTACTTCTTTATTTAAAGTTCTCATGATTCAAATTAAACAATATATTATATAATTCAATATTGGTTTTAAAATTTTAGTTTATAAAATGAAAAGAATTGACCAAGTTGGGTTTTGGTCCAACCCCCCAAAGAAGTCAAAGCGACTTAAAAAGCCCAATGATCATTTCACTTTACAGCCCATTTACCAAAAAACTTCCTTTAGGCTTGAAATCAGGCAAAAGAGTTTATAGCATGCGGTCGGTCCAAAGCTCAATAATACCATTTATTTACTTTCAAGAAATGAATCTCATTTGGTATCACAAATTTTCTATTGTTACGGTAATACCTTATTTTATCATATCCAGTTTTCAACTCAGCATGTGTTTATGTTTTTTTTTTCTAATTTCTTTGTGAAAATTACTAAATCTAGTATTTTTTGTAAACACAACTTCTCAATCCCTTTTTTTTCATAATGAAATGTTGTTCACCAACGGGAACTTTTCGAAAATAATTGTGATTTATTAACCGTCCAATGAAATCCCACCACGTGTCCTTCCTTCCCAAAGACAACCCCCAACGGTAACTTTGGTTCTTCTCCATCGTCCTTCTCCCAACCTATATATACACACACGCACATACCCTTTCACAAAACCACACAACAATACCAAAGATCTCAGAAAATTCAGTATCAGATTCAAAAATGGTGAAGCGAAGAAACCCTAGAGCGGAAGAAGAGGAGGAAGAGACAGAGAATCAGCCTCTTATTACAGCAAAAGTAGTCGAATACTTGGAACCCGTAATGTCCCGAGATCTTCTCTGCAAATTCCCCGACAACTCAGCTCTGGGCTTCGACTACTCTCAGAGCTCACTCTGGTCTCCCCTCTTGCCTCGGAACTACGGTCGTGATCTCGATCTACACTCCGATTCGCGTCGCGATCTCTCGCTCGAGCTCGGGGAAGAGAAGAAGACAGAGATGAAGTTGACGAAGAACAGGTTCCTGGGTTTCGATGTTTCTGCGATCAAGATGAAGAGGAAGAAGACGAGGAAATCGAAGGTGGACTCTGGGTTCTCTGCAGATTCCCGGAAATTCGGCTGCTTTGTGATTAGTACAAAGGTAAATACACTTTAGATCTCGTCGATCTCTGTTCTTCCTTCCGTCCTGTTCTGTCTGTCTTAGCCGTGTTCTTAACTGTTTAGGGATGGAATGGAATGCTGAATGCAGCTTCGAGGCATTTCAAGAAGACGACGATGGCGAAGAAGAAGAAGAAGAGGGAATCAATCGGTGATGTGAAGCTTCTGAATTACTTCAAATGCTGAGAAATTATGACGAATTCTATGCGATTTCTTCTTGATTGTTTGCTTTTTTTTTTGTCGGATTAAAGGCAGAGTAATTAGTTATTATCAATACATATTTTATGGTTCGGTTTAATTTTTAGTTTATGTCACCGTATGTTTTTCCGTTGTTGATAAAAATGCTACTAAACGGCTATTTGTACTTCTGTCCTTTCATTACAATATAGTATGTATATATAACCCTTAGTGTAATAAAGAGGTAAAAAGGAAAAGCTGTTTTTTTAACTGCGAGTAAAAAAAAAAGAGAGGAGTAAAGGGTTAACTGCCAAAACAAATCTTCCTTTATCACAGAAACCACGAAAGGAGATGATAAAGTAGAGCTAGAGCCAGAGACCTCCATTGCAATGACCTCATCAGCTCTTCCTCTCCCTCCGCCGCCGCCGTATCTATCGCCGTCGCAATCGTCTCCGCCGCTGAATCAAACCCACTATTCTCCTACTTTCGCCCCACCGAACCCAACTCCGAAAACCCCTTCAATCCGTTCACGCCTCAGCAGGATCTGCCAAGAAGGAAACCCACAGCTTGCCCGCCAGCTGTTCGACACAATTCCCAAGCCAACCACTGTTCTATGGAACACAATCATCATCGGCTTCATCTGCAATGGATTCCCCCATGAGGCTCTCCAGTTCTACGCTCGGATGAAAAAGTCGTCCCCTTTCACCAAATCCGATTCCTACACTTACTCCTCGACGCTCAAGGCGTGTGCCGAGACCAGGAACTTGAGAATCGGCAAAGCCGTGCATTGCCATTTCGTCCGATGTTTACCGAACCCGAGTCGGGTTCTGTATAATTCTCTGTTGAACATGTACGTTTCATGCTTAGACGAAACCGGTCGTTCTGAGTACGATGTAGTGCATAAACTGTTCGATAATATGCGAAAGAAGAACGTCGTGGCTTGGAATACGTTGATTTCTTGGTACGTAAAGACGGGAAAGTATGCAGAAGCGACCAAGCAATTTGCTGTAATGATGAGATTGGGGATGAGTCCAAGTCCTGTCAGCTTTGTGAACGTTCTGCCTGCGGTCGCGGGTTTAGGGATTATTGCGAAAGCTAACGTCTTTTACGGGTTATTGCTGAAATCGGGCGACGAGTATGTGACCGATTTGTTTGCCGTGAGCTCGAGTATCTCTATGTATGCAGAGCTTGGCCATCTCGAATCTTGTAGGAAGATATTTGACTCTTGTCTCGGAAAAAACATCGAGGTGTGGAACACGATGATCAGTGCCTATGTTATGAATGATTGTCCAGATGAAAGTATTGATCTTTTTCTCCGGGCATTGGGAACGGACGAGATTGTTCCTGACGAGGTAACTTTCATCTTGGCAGCGACTGCCGTTTCAGCGTTACAGCAAATGGGACCCTGCAGGCAATTCCACGGGTTTGTTGTCAAGAACTTTCAAGAAGTACCTTTGGTGATGCTGAACTCGTTAGTTTCCATGTATTCGAGGTGTGGTTCAGTGTACGAATCATTTAGAGTATTTGATTCGATGCCAGAAAGAGATGTCGTGTCGTGGAACACTATGGTTAGTGCCTTTGTACAGAACGGTTTAGACGATGAAGGACTGATGCTTGTGCACGAGATGCAGAGGCAGGGGCTCGAGATAGATTCTGTTACCGTTACTGCATTACTTTCAGCTGCTTCAAATCTTAGAAACAAGGATATCGGGAGACAGACTCACGGGTTTCTTCTCAGGCATGGGATTCAGTTCGAGGGCATGGATAGTTACCTCATCGACATGTATGCAAAGTCGGGTTTAGTTAGAATCTCCGAGCAAATCTTTGAGAAAGCCGGGAGCTTTGACAGAGACCAAGCTACTTGGAATGCTATGCTTTCTGGGTACACTCAGAATGGGCTGGCCGAGAAGGCCTTTGCTGCGGTGAAGAAGATGATCGAAGAGAATATGGAACCGAATGCTGTAACCGTGGCATCTATTCTCCCCGCTTGTAGCCAAATTGGCAGTATTGATTTGGGTAAGGAGCTGCACGGGTTCTCTATTCGCCATTCATTCGATCACAATGTCTTCGTGGCATCTGCATTAGTTGATATGTATTCCAAGTCAGGATCAATAAAGAATGCGGAAAACGTGTTTGATCAAACGAAAGAGAGAAACTCCGTCACTTACACTACAATGATACTTGGTTACGGCCAGCACGGAATGGGCGAAAGAGCTCTTTCTCTGTTCCGATCAATGGAAGAGTCAGGAATCAAACTTGATGCTATCACATTTGTTGCGGTGTTATCAGCCTGCAGCTATTCCGGCCTAGTAGATCAAGGTCTCGAAATATTCGAATCAATGACAAGACAACACAACATCGAGCCTTCAACCGAGCATTATTGCTGCATTACAGACATGTTAGGGAGGGTTGGTCGGGTTAATGAAGCTTATGAGTTTGTCAAAGGACTAGGCGAGAAAGGGAACACGGTGGAATTATGGGGGTCGCTTCTCGGGGCTTGTAGGCTTCATGGTGAGCTCGAGCTTGCAGAAACTGTGGCGGGAAAGTTACTTGAACTAGAAAAAGGAAAGGACCTTACCGGGTATCAAATTTTGCTCTCGAACATGTATGCTGAGGAAGGGAAATGGACTAATGTAGATCGGGTGAGGAAAGAAATGAGAGAGAAGGGTCTAAGGAAAGAAGTTGGTCGGAGCTGGATTGAGGCCGGAGGACATGTCAGCTGTTTCGTGTCTAGAGATAAAAAACATCCTCAATCCCATGAGATCTACGGAATAATTGAGAGATTGACTAAGGAGATGAAGGATGAATGAAGAAGAATGTCGAGAGATTTCTGTTCTAAAAGCTTATTGGTCATGCAGAAGGTGATACTAGACCAGCCAAAAGCTGGAATTAGTGTAAAATTTAACCTATGGACGAAGAGAAAGGAGAGGAAGAGAATTGCGGGTATACAAAAGAAAACTTTTATTTCTTTGCTTTCTCAATCTCTTCCTTGTTGACATTAACACTTATTTTGTGTTCGTAATACTCTTACTCTTCTTTGCCTTCGGTGAACTCACCATCTTAATCCTCTTCTTCATCTTTGTCGTCACTACTTTTCTGTTCATCTTGCAATAGGTTCAGGTCCTTCTTCGAGGGTTGCATCTTTAGCCGTTCCTGGATCCGATCTCTGATGGCTGTTCCCTGAAATCACCAGCAGATGCCATTAAAGGAGACAATGCATTGCTAGAATTTCATGCGTTAAAGGAATGGTTTATTTAGCTGCTCACCATTTTATGGCAACCTTCTTCGAACATTTCGAGAAATCCAGCAACCCAACGGTCAGCGTTTTCAACCCACTCGTTGCGGTGCATTTCAGCAGTTTTTGCCACCGTTTGGATCTGCAGCAAAATATCACAGACTTCAGAAGCTAATCAGGTCGCCATTGACAGGGATATGAAAAGACATTCTACTGGAATTCTATGAAAGCCATTCTTTGCCAAACTTTTGTATAGTTTTCATCTGTCTCCATTGTTGTGCATATGAAACCGATTGTACTTCTAACATGATTAAACGTAAAAGAATGAATTGTAAAAGAATGAATTCCTTCCTTCATTCACCTTTTCCTGTTGCTCTTTCACTTTCTCTTGCAGCTTCTTCAATCTCATGTTGACTCTGAGCCTCTTCTCCTGTTTGTAGCAAATAAACATATCCTGTCAGAGAGAAGTTCATTGTGGATAAATCAGACAACTACAGAGGCATGGAGGTCCTGCCTTGACATAGCTGACACCGAGTTCTTTCCTTGAGTATCCTCTGTCGAGATTACGCAACACGTACTGGTTATAATCTTTCACTATCCTCATAATTACGTCTGATGTTGATATACCCTCTGTTCGTTTCGTTTCCTTGAACTTCCCGATCGACCTAACCTGTGTTGAATCAAGAGTATACAAACAGCAAAAACAGGAAGGAGAACCCATAAAAGCAGAAGGAAGAACCTTCACAGCAACTTACAAATTCGTAGACATCGTTTCCAGATCCACTGGCATCGGCATATCTGAAAAAATCATTTCATACATTTTGATGGATGTGTAAGAAAAACCGGAAAAGGAAACTGAGACAGAGTTAACTACAATGGGTGGCAAAGCCTTACGGAAGAGCATCATGAGCTACGTAATCGATCTGATGCTTGTCGAGAAACTCTTTGTTGATCACCCATGGTGCATCAGGGATGACTTCATCCACCCACCTGTTTGAAACATTAACCGATTTAGACACGAATGATGACAATATTACACAATTTGTCAGACATACTTGCAATGTCGGAGAGATTCGTAGCGTTCGGACTCTGTCATCACGGTTTTGCCCTTGAATTTGTGGGTGGTTTCATCGTTGCAGCATCCTACGAGCAGATATGTGTTCGGGAACCTGTTTGGCCCAGACCAACACCAGAAATCGATTCAGACAAGCAACAAGCAAGCTCATTGATCATCGATCATCGTTCACGTACGAGACAATACATGAAATTCAGACACCAATTCAAAATAGAGCAAAAGAAAACCAAAAATTCAATCCCGGAAACGGAAGAAAAAACTTCCAAATCGAAGCATTATCAAACCCGAAGCGTCACAAGGAGGAAAGCAAATTCATTAACGATCAAATCGGAAATGGAGATGAATCCTCCAAACTCGGACGGAAAAGCGCGAAATCGCTCTAGATACGCAAAACTTCGAACGAAAACCAGGAAGCGGAGATCGGGAAACGACATCGACTAACGATTTCTTAGCTTGCTCGATGGCGCGAGCGTGTCCGAAGTGGAACAGATCGTAGATCCCATCGGCATAGACTCTGACAGGACGATCCGACGATGTCCCTTCGCAGGCGATCTTGTCGCCTCCGGTGCCATTTCCCTCCATCTTCTCGTTCTATGGCTTTCCCTCCAATCACCTGTTTGTCTTTTTATTGTTTTTATTTTTTTTAATTTCAACCAATAGATTTGATTGGCTCCTTTTTCGGTTCTACGCTCACAATACGTTTATATATATATATATATATATATATATATATATATAAACTAGTATGATTTTTCTCTCAAAAACCCTAATTTTTTTATTTGCGAAATTCATTATTCTTATTCCCATATTAATCCTGATTAATGGAAACTTCTTACTGTTTGTTCTTAATTTTTAGATGTATGATCCTATATTTAATAATTGTATTTATGAAAATTTTCCTATCGGTATCTCACCATTAAAATTTAAAACTTACTAATTTAATAGCAATAGCACGTGCAGCGTAAATTTTGGATTTTTCATTTCTTTTTGAAGTTACATTGATTTTATATTTTGAATTTTTTTATTCTATCTAAATGATATCCATATTCGATTTTTACTCAAAAATATTTATTTTAACTCACTTTTTTGTTATTATTTTATTGATTATTAAATTTATATTTTACTTTAATTTAATCAATTTTTAGACCTAATTTTTTAAAAATATGTTTGCATATTCTATTTTTTTTAATAAGTATATTTATATGGTTGATCTGATCATTTGGGCCTGCGAGAGGAATATTTATTGGGCTTATCAGCTCGCTTCTTTTTATTGGGTTTGTAAACGTATATTATCAACACACGTGTATATATAAGTGGGTCCCGCGATGCGTTAGGGTTCATCCCCTCCTGCCGATCCATCTCACTTTCATTTGTCCCCCAAACGAATCCTCAAGTCTTTGAAAAAGACTCGACTTACTATATATAATATATTATTATTATTTGAATTTTAACCTTCCAACATTATTATGCAAACAAATTCAAACACTAAAATAATAAATTTGGATACTAGTTAAAAAAATTAAATAAAATAAATAAAATTGGATACTGCTCGTTTATATCATCTCTCTTTCTCAACTCATCCTTAAATTAAAATTGTTAATATTGATATTTTCATAATGGATTTATTTGTATCATTAATTTTATATAGTCACGCTGATATTTTTAAAAGTTTAGTATAATGGATTCATTTTCCACATAATGTTTCCTTCGATGTTAAGTTTTTCTTGAAATTAGGAACATATTTCATATTTTTTTCATTAATTTTATATTTCTGCTTACGTGGGAACATCCTTTTTCCTGAATTTCATTGCAATATTTATTTTCCATGTGGTGTGATTGGTAGTTTATATTATTCGTATTTTCAAAGAAATATATCGGTCGATAAAAATTGGAACATTTAAACTTTATGAGATTTACATCAAAAGTCATATTGAAAAACGTAAAAAAAACGGTAAGAGAGAACAAACAAAGAAAATGGAGAAAAATATATAAATGAAATAAAAAATATTTCTATATTTTATTCTTTTTACTTTATTTCTTATATAAAAGACCACTTGGCTCAACAATAAAACCATTAACCATAAGATCTGAAGTCGTGGATTCGAATCCATCTCTCTACGTTAAAAATATAGAATTAAAATGGCCTAGTATATTCCCTTCCTCAACACCCTCATGAGATAGATATACGAATTGGGTTGGTTCTTTACTTTATTTCTTATATAGACAATCATATATATTCACACCATTATAATCACCAATATAAACACCAATACAATATATAATTTGTTATAATGACGTAACAAACACTAACAGAAACTATTCTCTAAATATTTAAAAAAATAAAAAATATTAGAACGTCATATATCCGTTTTTTTCATTATAAGGTATGTACATAATAACTCCATAATGTTTTGGTTGACTAATCTCCAATGAAGTTGACTATGCAAAAATTCTAATCTCTTCCAAAGTGTTGATGTGAGATATATATATATATATATATATATGTCTTGATGGAGATATATATATACATATATATATATATATAAGGTTTTGAAATTAAATAACTCAACTTATATCAAATGGACTGACATGTAATTTTTGTTGCTGTCTTAAAAGAATCTATCACGCATGCAACACAACAATTTCCCATTCTTTTTAAATAATAACAATAATAATTGATAATTTAAATGAAAATTTTATATTTGAATTGCCATTAATTTTTTTTAAAGGAAGGAGAAATGGAATTTTGATTGCCAAAGGAATTTTCTAAAGGATGCAATATACAAAGTTTATACGTCAAACTTTGCTGCATCAATGGATGCAATAATATTTCAATGAGGCATAAATAAACAAATAAATCAACAATCACGTGAGATTCTTCACGTTTTGGTAGCCTACCTCCACCAAATCACATCATCTCTCTCTGAACGCTAACGTCGTCTTTGGCAAAATCCCCCTTTAAATTTTATTAAAAATAGTTCAGCCTTTATATATACATACATACATATATATATAATACCTCGTTATTATAATTAATTTATATAAAATATTAATAATAAATCATAGATATTTCCTCATAAAATTTGGAATAAGCGGTTCGAATATATCCGTATCATTCTGTCTGTTTTTTTTTATTATTTCTTCCTACGATCATAAAATTTTGCCTCCAATTTTGAATAATATTCTTAAAATTAAAATCGAATGATAACTTGTCCACGTAAAAGAACACGTGATATTCGAAAATAATGATAAGATACGAATAATATCTAACAATCAAATGAATAATGTTTTGAATATAAACATAATCCATATTACTGTTTGGATTTTCTGAAATCTCGATTCTAAGGAAACAATAGTTCGGTATAGTAGCACTAAAATAACTAAAAGTATTATTATTATTATTTTATTATGGCCTATTTATTAATATCGATTTCATCATGATCTATAAAAAAAAACTTACACAATATTATAAAAAGTTGTATATGTTTCTTGGCAAAAAATCACATAGAAACGAATATAATTATATTAAATTTAATGTATAAGAGCTCGGTTCAATCTTTTAATATTCTGTTGTTTTGTAAAATTAAAGAATTGGAATTGGAATTCGAATTTTTAAAATATTTTTTTTGGGGGTCTTTCGGTCCATAAAGCTATAGATAAATAAAACACAGAAACAACATTCTTCGAGTGAATGGGAAGAAAAAAAACCACTACAGTTTAATTTACATTAGTCAAAGTTTTCATTCTAAGACAAAAGAAAAGTCAGTACCTAACATTTCCGCCTTTATGCTTCTTGGAAAAAAAATGCAAAAAAAAAAAAAAAAAATCTAAAGAATTCTCCATTGATCGTTTTCTCATTGCAAACCGGAAGAGCCTTTCCCATTCCTCGACCCAAGACCCTGCTGCGGCGGCGGAGGATTCCAACCTCCTCCTCCGTCCTCCTCCACCTCCGGAAACCCGCCGGAAACGGCCGCGTTCACACCTCCTACGGTGCCCATGACGTCGTGATTCACGTTGTTCAGCGAGAACATGTACGGACGCGTCTGCTGCTGCGGCGTCGGCGCTCGAGGGAACGTGTACTGCCACGACGGAGATGGGTTGGAGCCATCTCCGGCGAGGTTTAGAGCCGGGTTCGACGACGGCGGAGTGAGAGTGAAGCCCGCGGCCGGAACCGAACCCGACGCGAAAGTCATGGCGGCGCCGTGCCGGCTTAGAGACCCGACCGGTTTCCGGGTTCAGGCGAGAGTCTCCGGCGGCGGAGGCGGTGGTGGTGACGGCGGTGGAGAAGAAGCTTTGGTTGTTGTAGAACTGAGACCAGTCGTTGGGATTAGCCATCGCTGTTAGCAGACAGACAATAGATTTTGGTAAGAAAGAAAAGAAGCATAGACAAGGCTTCGTTCAGTATATATATGGAAATATTTTCCTTTATTTATTTTATTTAAAATTCTTTTTTAAATTATTTAATAGACGAGACTTGGTCAAAGGAAGACTTTTAGAATAAATCACGGCCATTGATTTCGCCACGTGGGTTTCGCAAGCTCTTATCGCTTATTGTATATACGTATATATTCGTATTCGTATTATAACAATCTGTTGGTTTATATATATCATTGGTTATCAAATAAAAAAAATTACAAAATAATGTTTTTAAGTTCACAACGAAATGGTTCATGTACATTTTATTTACATGATTTCAATATGATATTTGCCTTTTTTTTTAATTAAGACGATTCATTCCGATTTTGATATTAATTGTCTTATAATTAAAATGTACTTTTAACTTTAAAAATTAAATTTGGTTATAAAACATTTTATTTTAGCTTAGGTATTATTGGCTGCTTTGTGGGGGAGAACCCATCTAGTTGACGAATTGGCCACGTCACGGCATGCGGACTTATCTTTCATAATTACTTAATAAGTCCCTTATTTAATAAGAAATTCATGAATTGACCGAGAAGTTTAGATAATGTCATCACGGTCCATTTTATTTAGGCTACGTCACAAGAACATTTTTTTTTGTCAAGAATTCAAGAAACTCGTTTTCTTGCAAAAGGTTTAAGGATTTCTTAATAACATGGAATTAAATTTATAAGAAAATATAACTAGATTATAAAATTATTTAACAATTTGATTTATACACAGTACTGTTAATACATGGAAAATTAAATTAATCGACGGGGCAGGTGGGCTTGGAAAATAAAATAAAGTGTCTTCAAACGATTAGAGAAGTTGGTCAATTAGGAAAAAAATAGGAAACAACACAGCAATTTCCGGAGACCCGACCCGACGTCTAAACAACATCCCTCGTTCATATAATAATAAATACCATTTTCCATATACATTTGTCAAATTAAATATATTTTCGACCATTACTCTTTTTTGTTTATTTTTTTTATCGTATATACATTATATATTCGCCCTTAATTTTTTTTTTATAAATAAGACTCCCGCATCTTTTTGACACACTTGATCTCTTAAACCCGGAATCAGTTTTTAATCACCCAATTAATTACACACTTTCTCCTCACTAGTGGAATTGAACCTATAACTTTAAAGTGACTTTGTCACCTCAACCACTGTACCACCAATTAATAGTTTATTCGCCCTTAAACTTTGACAGTGGACCGAAATCAAAACAATATATTTGAATATTCAGATCATATATAAGATGATTATTTATATTGACAAAGAGGGCAAAGCATGGAACACGAAATTTCTGTTCATGGGTCTTTGTGATCGTACGTATCATTTGTAATGAATGTCGTCATCGCTAATATTAAGTGTCTACAACTTGCAGTTTAATATCTCTCTCTCTCTCTCTCTCTCTGTATATATATATATAAGGCTCAATATATAAAAAAATTAAACATGTAAATTAAAAAGGGAACTTTCACAATACTTTCTATTGTTTTTCATATAGTTATGGAATTTAAAGTTTCTTTAAATAGGGTTATACTTTAGGTGCGATGAAATGCAATAAAAGGAGAGAAGAATGCCATACACGCATGCATGCACGCGTATATATATATATATATATATATGTATATTAATGGCCTCTTTCTATATATCCTGTGCAGCATATATATATATATATAACTATTCGTAGACATGAATTTGCCACTTTAATATAATTTCTAATCACAATATATTCACGTTTCCGAATTACAAACATACTAATCATCCTATAGTAAAAGAATTTTTCATTTTTTTGTATGTTTTCAAATTATTCTAGTTTAATTTCTTATTATATATCATTCATAATTAATTAAAACAAAATTTAAAATTCAACTACAATTTATCCGAAAATGTCACGTTTTCGAACCGGCTACAATAGTAAAACAGAGAAAATAATCCGGGTTAAAAAAAAGATATTGGTGTCAGAAACAAAAAACAATTAAAATATTTTTTCTCTGGTGCCACTTGGCATGTTTTTATTGGTGATGAGCTGGATTTTTAATTAGAAATAATGAAGTGGAAGACACGTGTGGGAGCAAAGATTCATCATCTCTGCGAAATGCTGTGTGGTGCTTCTTCAGATAGGCATGCGCCATGTGGAGCTTCCATTAGAGGAAGATAAGGGAAAAAGAAAAACTTTTTTGTCCGAAAGGCAACAAAAAAAATCTTCTTCATTGCAATTAACTTGTTTGTTTGATTGCATGTCTGTGTTTTTTGAACAATCTTCCCAGTAAACACTGAGATTAAGTTCATGATTAGCGCATTAACACTACTAAGTAACTAGCCACAGCATTGCGATTGATCGCAAAGAAGGGCGTCCGTTGTTCGATTTACTCGTTCGGCGTTTTCTGGGTTCAGTTTCTTCAATTTTGGGAGAAAAAGTTTAGGAATTTTTTGAAATTGGAGATGACAGCTATGGCGTCAGCTGCAGCTGGTACTCCTTGTGTTCCCTCGAGCTTTGGCCATGGCGGTTTCCATGGAGGGAGCAGAGATTTCGGGCTTTTGGGTTTCTCATCCAGAAGTATTTCAGTTGGATATTCTCGAAGTGGGTCTGCTCGTATCAGGTGGTTTCGCGCTTTTCCTGCAAATTTCTTTTCTTTTGGTTTCAGATTCGAGGGTTTCACCTTAATTTAGGGTTTAGATTGATGAGTTACCATTCCTATGTACGTAACGGAGGAAATCTGGTGATGGTTTTGTTGTTTGCATGAATCTGGAAACCGTATCAGCGTGAAAAAAAAATCACAACTTTCCAGCAATGTTGTATTGGTTTAAGATTGTCCGTAGATGGAATGCTCAAAGATTTGATCTCTAGTTGGCGAAAACGATTCAGCGACGATATTTTTTGGTGTAAAAGTTAGATTTTTTGAAATGATTTCAATCTTGTTCTCATAGCTATGGTTGACTTATTAAGAGCAATGCAGTATGAAAGAGTAACTGAGTTGATTCCATGGAAAGAGCAGATGCCAGTCTACAAGTACTAAGGAACCGAAGACTAGGAATATTTTCGACAATGCGAGTAACCTTCTCACGAACCTGTTGAGTGGCGGAAGCTTGGGCTCAATGCCCATCGCTCAAGGCGCAGTCTCTGATTTGTTCGGAAAGCCTCTCTTTTTCTCGCTGTACGATTGGTTCTTGGAGGTTCGTTACTATTACCGAGTTCACAGTTGTCAACATCGATGATTCCACAACTTTCTGAAACTAATTTCTCTCCGATGCAAATCTTATGAAGCATGGCGGAGTATACAAGCTTGCATTTGGGCCGAAAGCATTTGTGGTCGTCTCGGATCCAATCATTGCAAGGCACATCCTTCGTGAAAACGCGTTTTCATATGACAAGGTCCTGTACCGTATATGCATTGTTCTGTTTCTCTTCAGTAGAAACTTATTGAAGAGTTGTTGCATAATCTCAGGGTGTTCTTTCCGAGATTTTGGAACCCATTATGGGAAAAGGGCTGATACCGGCTGACCTCGAGACCTGGAAGCCGAGGAGAAGAGGTAAGCAATTTATGATTGTCTAACATATATGTCACGACATTGTTACATCAGATATTCTTTTCGATATATGTCACAGCTATCACTCCTGCATTCCATGCATTATACCTGGAGGCTATGGTCAAAGTATTTAGCGATTGTTCAGAGAAAATGATATCGAAATTCGAGAAAATCCTACGAGAAAAAGAAGTGTCTTTTGGAGAGAACATGGTCGAGTTGGACCTCGAGGCAGAATTTTCGAGTCTGGCCCTCGATATTATTGGTTTAGGCATCTTCAACTATGACTTCGGCTCTGTCACGAACGAATCTCCTGTCATCAAGGTATATACGTTGAATAATTATTGTTATTTTGCATTTTCTTTTTTAATTGAGGCACCCTTTCATCTTATTTTCCTCAAAGCATGGATCTTTCATGCTTTTTCTTTTTTACTCAAGTAGCTGTGACTGTCATTGCCTTTTGTGATTGCATCACAGGCAGTTTATGGAACCCTTTTCGAGGCAGAACACCGTTCTACCTTCTACTTCCCGTATTGGAAATTTCCTCTGGCAAAGTGGATAGTCCCGAGGCAAAGAAAGTTCCAAAATGATCTGAAGATTATAAACGACTGTCTTGACGGACTCATTCGAAATGCTAAAGAGACAAGGCAGGTTGTTTACTCAGTTACCTTCTTCATATAATGATGAAACCGTATTCCATTACAGTGCCATATTGTATCTAGACCTGTATATTGTTATACCCGTTTTACGAAACCTATTCTTTATGTTTTCCATCAGGAAACCGACGTGGAGAAGCTCCAGCAGAGGGACTACACAAATCTCAAGGTTTGATGACCGGTTTTTTCTCTCGTTATCATATAGGTAATGCCCTCTTCGGAAAAAAAAAAACTTCTGATTTTGATTCTTGGATCCTCAGGACGCAAGTCTATTGCGGTTTTTAGTAGATATGAGGGGTGCTGATATCGATGATAAGCAGGTAAAAGATAATTAGCTTTCGATCATGAAAATCACCTTACGTTTTTTCTTTATTCTTCTCCTCTTTCGTATTCATTCGCCGCTTTATGGATTTTGTTTCAACAGCTGAGAGATGACCTGATGACAATGTTAATAGCTGGACATGAAACCACTGCGGCTGTTCTTACTTGGGCGGTTTTCCTTCTTGCTCAAGTGTGTATATGAACTCGATGTCTTTGTCAGAACAGTTTCAGATTCCTCCTTTGACGTTTTACCTCTTTTTCTTTTGTGGGAAAATTGCAGAATCCGGAGAAAATTAGAAAAGCTCAAGCGGAGATTGATTCCGTGATAGGTCGCCAAGGCATACCCACTTTTGAATCAATAAAAAAACTCGAGTATGTTCATCAAGATTCTTCATCGATCCTTCTTTGTCTCGTTTTTTTTACGTAAACAGAATCTGTGAGCTCGTTCTTTCCTTTTTCTGCAGGTATGTAAGACTTATAGTTGTTGAATCCCTTCGGCTATATCCTCAGCCACCTTTGCTCATCAGACGTTCACTAAAACCCGATATCTTACCTGGTAATAATGCTTCAACTTTTATGAACATTTCACTCGAGTCATATTAACGTATACATGTTTATTAACCTTATCTCGTTGATTTTCTCTCTCTCGTTTTTTGGCCATATTCTTGCATGGCTCAGGAGGATACAATGGCGAAAAGGAAGGTCATAGGATTCCTCGGGGGACCGATATTTTTATATCTGTAAGCCGTTTAGCTTCTAATATTGCTTTCACTTTGGTCACTTCACTAGCCTTTCTGGAATTCCTATTTTTTCTTTCTTCAAGGTCTACAATTTGCACCGATCTCCATACTTTTGGGACAGTCCCGATGATTTTGAACCCGAGAGGTTTCTACGGAAGCGGGAAAGCGATGGAATAGAGGGATGGGCAGGCTTTGATCCATCTCGAAGCCCTGGAGCACTATACCCGAACGAGGTAATCCAGCTTTCATTTCCTTGAACATGATCTTTTACCTTATGTTTTAGTCGAGAAATATCGTAAACCCATAACCCGAAAAGTGAAAAACTGCGTATAGGTTTGTATATATATGTGTATGCATGTATGTATGTGTAATATGATTAAAAAAACCAACAGGTGATATCGGACTTTGCGTTATTGCCATTTGGAGGAGGGCCAAGGAAGTGCATTGGAGATCAGTTTGCACTGATGGAGTCAACTGCTGCGTTGGCTCTCTTGTTGCAGAAATTCGACGTCGAGCTTAGGGGTCCTCCTGAATCTGTGGAGCTTGTGAGCGGCGCCACCATTCATGCCAAGAATGGCCTGTGGTGTAAACTCAAGAGAAGATCTTCAGATTGATCATTTGCCAAATTTGTACAGGAGAGGCAGAAGCAACTCTGGAACAAGTCTAGTTTTTGTCTTAAACTCATCACAATCGCTCTAGCTGGAGAGAGAGAGAGAGATGAGTTGGGTTACACAAAAGGTGTTGTACTTGTTAATGTGAAAGAAATCAGATTTAGTAAAATACAAAATTGAGATATTATTCAGTGCAGAAGACAAGAACAGAACTGCAGTTCACTGAAAGAGGTGATTCAGTTTATGTATGGATTGACTGTACCAGAGATGTTTCCATTGATAACTAATGAGCTTAAACTGTTTAAGCTGATACAACATTTTGTCTGAAAAAACAGAAACAACCGATCTGAAGATTCACAAGACCCCCCCTCCCCCCCCC
>NW_010964923.1:138704-171351 GCF_000463585.1 Tarenaya hassleriana
CAAAAAAAAAAAAAAAAAAAAAACAAGGTGCAAAACCCAAAGGAACCCCACAATTTACAGAGGATGATGGTTGATTGTGAAGTGTTCTGAAGCTATATCAGTTGTCTTAAACAGAGGAGAAACCTAAACTGGAAGATTACATCTGTCTTGTAAGTTGTAACTCAGTTCCTCAGAAGGATCTGAAGCTTTCATAAAAAACAACTGCTTGGAAAGCTTCAAGAATGGAACAAGGGGAAACAAGCAAAGGTACTCTCTGTCTTGTTCATATATGTCTGGAAGAACTGCTCGGTAACTGGGCAGATCTCAAATGATGCTCATCCTGCAATTGAAATCATATCAGCATTTGGTTAAGAAATAAAGAACAAAGGATAATACATATGTTCATGGATGGTAATCTGAAACCTGTATATAACTGAAACTGGTCGGTGGTGGCCGGAAATCCAGCTGGGCCTGTGGAGAATGAAAGCTAAAAGAATTAGAATAAGAAACCTTCCAATGTTATATAACAAAAGGAAATGTACTGTGCTGTACCAGTCCAGGAATGGCTTGTTGATTTGTGAAGAAGCTCTCGTGCACAGGAGCTATGGAATTCAGTTGTCCCTAAAACCGAATCCGAAAAAAAAGTTCAGTCATGAAAACTGAAAGAACAGAGTTTGATATGAATCGGTTCTTCACTAATCACTAATATGACTCACCAGGCCTTGGATGCTTCGTTGGTTTACAAAGTAGCCTTCATGAGGTGGTTCCATTAAGTTTAACTGCAAATCCACAGTAAAACACTGGTTTTAGTCTTCGGTAACTGATGTATAGAATATAGTTTTAGATTTTTATAACAACTCCCACGAAAAACAAGAATACTGAGCCACACCAATCCTTGAACGTTCTGTTGAGTCCCATAGAAACCGTTAAGGTTCATTCCCTCGGAGCTAAGGTTGTCCTAAACAGAGGAAAAATCAAAAGGCACGACGTGAAATTTAGCCTACAAATATCATCTCTGCCCTTTCTGCAATGAACGAGTGCCTATTGATCAAAGAGCTAACCATTTGCTGAAGATTAGGCTGAGGCTCAATAAGCATTTGATCAGCTTCTGGTTGCCCCTGCATCACACACAATTTTAATCAGTTTCTTAGAATTATACGAATGGATCGGTATCAATATTCTTGACAGAAGTTGAGCAAAAGATTTCCAACCTTTCTTTTCCGGACAATGGTCTTCTTTTTAGAAGATTTTGCAGAAGCTATTGCCTGATTCTCTTCTTCACCGGGATTGTGAGGTTGGCTGTTAGATTCAAGAATGTTGCTTCTTGAATTATTCAGATCAACACAGTTCTTGAGGGTTTCAACTAGGGTACGTAGAACAATGTTGTAATTCTCTTCAGACAGGCAACCTTCTTCGCTCAATTCAATGGCCCGTCTACACAAATCGTTATAACGCTGAACCCTTCCGGTCTGAAACTGATCGGTAACTTCTTCACTCGGTTGTCTGCTCTTAGCATCTTTTGTCCACCTTTTCAAAACATATTGAGGCGGTATGCTCGGGAAACCGCATATTTGTAGAACCATCAATGCGTGCCTACAAAGAAACCCTTTGTACTCAAACATGCGGCAGAAACAGCAAAGTTCTGAATTCGCCTTATTCCATGTCACGAGAAATTCATCTTCTTTTTCACAGTCTTGAACCCTAAATGTCAACATTGTTTCATCTTCACTTTCCTTTTTAGGATGGCAAGCCACAACCCCCAAAACCTCGACTTGGAATTTCTTAAATATCGTGTGGGTGTAAACTGCCGAAACTTGCTTCTCCCATGGTGAGGGAGATTTAAGTGCAGGCTGCTTGTGCCATGTATCGAAATCTGCAACAGATTCTTCCTCGTACCGATTCTGCAGAATTGCACCATATTGCTTAATGAACTCTCTCAGCCTGATTTTCTTGTGGATGTATTTATCGAAGAATGAGTTCATACTTTCAGAACGGGGAGACGTAGACATTCCCGCCAGAAACACATTGCTCATAAAAGTGGGCACCCACTTTTTCCGGTGTTCATACAACCACTGAATCCACTCGTCATCCTGAAGTTCAAATCGGGTGACCATTTTCCACCATCTCATATCAAATTGATCATCTGTCCAAGATCTGAAAACGCACTTGTTGAATTTTCGCAGAAAATTTTCATGCCTTTTCATCACGTGGGAGAAAGACTCGGGAATCTTTTCCAACACGTGCCACAGCGCGAAACAATGGTGAGTGTTTGGCAAGACTTCTGAAATGGCTGCCATCAAGACTTTGTCTTGATCAGTGAGTATCACTTTCGGAGCTCTACCACCCATTGCTCGAAGCCACGTCTTTAACAACCAGACGAATGTCTCTTTCGACTCATCTGCAACCAATGCAGAGCCAAGCAACATAGGTTGGAAATGGTGGTTCACCCCGACGAAAAGAGCCAACGGCAATTTCTCGTTGAACTTGACATAAGTAGTATCGAATGATACAACATCACTGAAACTCGTATAATCATCTCTGCTCTTGGCATCAACCCAACACAGATTTCTCAAACGTTGCTCCTCATTTAGGTCTATTGCGTAAAAGAATTTCGGGTTTTCCTTCTTGATACGCTTGAAGTACTCAAGCATTACTTGAGAATCACCTTCCTCCATCACCAGATATCGACCCATATCATCAAGCTGACTGTCAATTTCAGACTGAGGCAACTCAATCTTCTTTAATCCACCCGAGTGTCTTGACATCTCGACATACATTTTCTTTGTCCGTTCGCTGACAGCATGAAGAATGTCAATATTATTCTTCTCGGCTAACTTAACGTTCCTCTGAATCCGGAAATGGTAAGCAAGAGCAGGCAGGAGCTCGTGATTGTGACCCTTGATGAACTCGTGAATTATCCATTTCCCATCAGGCCTTCTCTTCACATGCATACTTGCTTTGCAATCTGTTTTCTTCAAACTTGACCGTCTGCTATTACCACTCTCAGATTCAGGAGTCACTCCATATCTAGAACAGGCAAACTTGGCATCAATGAATTCTTTTGTTTTCTTTGAACGGCGGCTATTCTTTATCGACGTGGTAAAACCCATAGATTTTGCATATTCTTGATAGAACGAGTATGCTGCCTCGTGTGAATCAAACTCTATACCATCTCGCGGCTCAAGATCCACATCCCCACTAGTACCAAGTCCCCCTGCTTTAGGGTCATGAACATTTCCTACATCTCGGTTCTGCGATTCATCCACAATGTCAACCATATTTTCATCCCCATTTCCATTGACCCGATTCTCCTGAGAATCCATTCTGAAGTCAGCCACATTTGGATTCACTAGAATCCTTCTCATACCCACAAGACATTACCAACCCATTGGCTCCCATGAAAACAAAAATCAAATCTTTCCAATAGATAATTCACCTTAGCACCTGAAAATCATACAACAAAGTTCATAAGAACCGAAGCATATACAGATATCATATCACACACGAGCAGGATTTCTCTTCTGATCTATGTCGTTCACATAAACCGAATCTAGAAAACCAATGCAACAGAAAATTTCATCAACAGCTTACGGGAAAAGCGAAGGATTTCTCGAACAAGCTCTTACTAATTAAAAAAAAAGAGTTCCCAGCCTCTCTAAACAACGAGAACTCAGATTCTCAGAAAGTCGCCGAATTTACATAGGAATGACACCGGAATCTAAAGTCCGAACTAGAGAAATCCCGAAATTCAGAAACAAGAACACGGGAAAGCCCTGGGATTACCTAAACTTTTTCCCGCATTTTCTCGGCAGCCAAACAGGTACCCAGAAAGCGACAGAGAAACCAAAGAAGGAAACAGAATCTCACGTGGAGAGAGCGAAGCAAAAACACCAAACGGGGACAGCAGGCGAGTGGGGAAGCAGGCGAGTGGGGAAGCAGGGGGGAGAAAATCTAGGGTTCCCCTCTTTTTTTTCTTTGAACTTTTAGGGATCTGCAGATTTTTTTTTGTTTCTTCGTATCTCTCTCTCTCCCCACTAACATTTCTCTCACTCGCTCCCCGCGTTTGTCTCAAACGCGCAACGCGATTT
The DNA here is from genome assembly GCF_000463585.1 of Tarenaya hassleriana. Lineage (NCBI taxonomy): Eukaryota > Viridiplantae > Streptophyta > Magnoliopsida > Brassicales > Cleomaceae > Tarenaya > Tarenaya hassleriana. The sequence goes on from NW_010964923.1 coordinate 142,772, forward strand.
TCCTCAGCGCGTCGCGCGTTCACCTGTGGCGCGTTTCTCATTTTTAAACAGTAACTCGTATAACGAAATATATAAATAACAAAAAAAAAAAACAAATATAAATGATGAACTGGGTACCAAAATTAGAGAATTTAACAAAGAAAAGAAAACAGATATGGTTTTAAAACAAAAAAGGTAAAAATATTACACAAGTAGAACATCTTAATTATCAGAAAAATGCCAAAATCGAACAGTTTGAGATCCGCAAGTGAAGGAACACACAAGGACAACTACCAAGTACAAACACCAAAAAAACACACAATATCTTTACAAAAGTCAGTTCCTTTCATGTTCCTGGTGATTTTTCCAAACTAAAAGCGTCCTATTTATTACCACTTGGAGTCTCCAATGATCCTAATAAGGAAAGGATTCCTCTTCCGCTCAGACCTGATCCAGAATAACTTCGCCAGATTCAGTTCCAATACCTCTGCTGAATCTCAAAACTTGGTCGGAATCTTCGTCAATCGAACACTTTCACTCTTTGGCTTATTCACTGATATCTTCAATGCTTTTTGGTTTCACGGGGGATGTCTAGAGGCGTTGTTGTGAAGCTGAGCCGTCCTGACATTCGGGTCGTCCTGTTCGTGCAAGAAAAAATGAGTGTCTCTTTCTGTGAGAGAAGTTCGTGTTTTTGATGGTTTATCGGTTATTATGGTGGAAGAAACCGGCGTTTCTTTTCATACCCGAATGTCGTATGAAAAAGCGGAAGGTCTGAAGAAATCCAATCCTGACTGCAAGGAACAACAACCAGTGCGTGAGTATCAGATTTTGTTGCACAATATGTCGGAACATACTTCGACAACTACATACCATCTCGGGAATCCCTTGCTGAGCACTGTAGTAACTGCCATGGCTCGATGCTATCGAGTTTAACTGCCCCTACACACAAAAAAAATCCACCAGAGAGATTTTTTTACCAAAAAAGTTCACCACAAAAAAAAAACAGCAGAAACTGGTTACATATGGGGTGTATTATCATACCAATCCTTGAATTTGTTGATTCCCGTAGAAACTCTCCCGAGTTGGCGCCATTAAGTTCAGCTGAACCTTTAAAACACACATTGGAACGGTTGCATAAACGAATATCAGATTCGAGCTCTCTACAAGACAAGGAATTGGAAAATATTTTTTTTTTGTCAATATAAGAATGTACCATTCCTTGCACACTCGGCTGTGTGGCATAATAACTCTCGATGCTGACTGTTCTTGGACTTAATTTATCCTGCAAATGTGAGATTACGCACCAAAATACAAGACGGGTCAAATTTAACAGAGAAGGGTAGTAAGCTTTTGTAGCATAGTAATTGACAAGACAGACCATCTGTTGCATATTTTCTGGTGCTCCAACTGGCATGACCTCCTGCTCCGAGTTTACCTGCAAGTTAAAATTTGAAATCATCATACATGTAAAGTTAGAAAAGAGCTAAGCTTTAGACAAGTTTGATGCTAAGTGCAAATCCATCAAGACATTACTTTTCTTTTCTTTGTCGGATTCTTTTTCTTGCTTGTCTTGCCTGTACTTCTGCTCTGGTTATCCTCTTCAACAGAGATCAGACCTTGAGTTGGGGAAGTGACCAGTTCCTGAGGGCTTTTCCCGGCGGTATTAACACCGGCACAGTTTTCTAAAGCTTCTTCAATGGCACGGTATGCAATGTTGTAACTCTCTTGAGAAAAAGATGCCTCCTCACTCAGTTTCAGGGCTCTCCGGCACAAATCATTATACCGTTGCAGCCTTGTCTGTAACCGTTCGGGTTCTCCAGTAAAATCCCGGTTTTTTGCATCTTTTGTCCACCGCTTCAATATATACCGAGACGGGATGGAGGAGAGATGGCAACGCTGGAGAACATTAAGTGCATGTCTACAGAGATAACCTTTGTACTCAAATAACCGGCAAATGCAAGAAACCTGAGACTTTGTTTGGTTCCAAGTAACTACAAAGTCCTGGTTCTTTTCGAAATCCTGAACTCTGAAAATGAAGCATGTTCCATCTCTGTTCTCCTCTCTTGGACTACATGCAATCGCACCCAAAACTTCAACCTGAAATTTTCTGAATACTGCGGGAGTATAGATTTCAGAAACGCTTTTCTCAAATGGTGACGGAGACTTCATGGTCGGCTGCTTATTCCATGCATCAGAATCAGCTTTGGCTTCCTCTTCATATCTATCTTGCAGAATCGCATCATACAACTTCACAAACTCTTGTACGCTTGTCTTTTTATGCAAGTACTTGTCGAAGAAGGCGTTAATACTATCAGTTCTTTGAGAAGTAGACATCCCTGCCAAAAGAACATCAGTCATGTAGGCCGGCACCCATTTCCTGCAGTCTTCATATAGTGACTGCATCCATTGATCCTCTTTGAGACCAAATCTATCAAGGATCTTCCACCACCTTCTTGCAAAGTCTTCATCTCTCCAGGATTTATAGATGCACTTTTCAAACTTCGGTGTAAAATTATCGTGTTGCTTGATTACCTGACCAAGATTCTCAGATACCTTTACCAATACGTGCCAAAGGAAAAAGCAATGACGGGTATTGGGGAAGACCTCAGGAACAACAGAGTTCATAACACTGTCCTGCTCAGTGATTATAACCTTGGGAGCTAGTCCACCCATTGCTTTGAGCCAAGTATGCATTATCCAAGAAAATGTGGTCGCACTCTCATCCGATATTACAGCACACCCGAGTACCATGAACTGATAGTGCTGGTTTACTCCAACAAAAATGGCAAGTGGCATCCTGTACTTGTTTCTTACATAAGTGGTGTCAAGAGAGACAACATCACAAAAACTGCCGTAATCATGTCTGCTTTTTGCATCCACCCAAAATACAGTCTTCAGTTGCTGATCGTCACCAAGATCTACAGCATAAAAGAAGTTGGAGTTCATACTTTGCATCCTAGATAAGAAATCAAGCAAGATCTTGATATCCCCGGTTTCCACTGCTGAATTCCGACCTTTTTCAAATGAGCTTTTAGTATTGTTATTTAGGCTAATAACAGTCTTGTATTCAGCAAACTGTCTAGCCATTGCTGCATATATCTTTCTAGTCTGTTCACTCACAGCTTGCGCAGGTAAAAGCTCATGATTATGCTCCCTCACAAAGCTATGAATAATCCATTTCCCATCAGGCCTTCTCTTTACATGCATGCTTGCTTTGCAGTCTGTTTTTCCACATGCCCTTCGACCAGCCATGTTTTCCGGCTCTTGCTTGTTTTGACTAACACGAGGTTTGTTGAAGGACTTGTCGTATTCTCTTTTGGTACCATACCTAGAGCAGGCGAATTTTGCATCGATAAACTCTCTTGTTGTTTTTGAACGACGACTGTTCTGTATCGCAGTGTTGAAACCCATTGCCCGTGCATATTCTTGATAGAATGAATAAGCTTCGCTATGGGACTCGAATTCCATACCATTGAGAGGTTCAAGATTCATACCCTCTTTGTACTCAACCAACTCTGCTGTTGGGACCATGCCTACACTATCATCAGCTTGCACCTCAACTGTAACATCCTCCATTTTGCCGATTTCCATATCACCATTATGTAATTTATGTTCGTCCTCCAACACATTATCGATACCTCTCTCCTCACCATCTTCTTTGCTCTGGTCACCTGAAGGTAACCGGAGATTTATATCCATGACAAGAGCCTTCTTAATGCTCTAAGCAAGCACACTTCCTACAACACTGAAGGCTTGCAACAGAATCTACAATAAGTACATATTTCAGGTAAAATATATATCTGCAAAGATAACTACAACAGATATCAATAGGAAATTTCCATCCATTACACAGCTTTTACCTCGAAAGGAACAAAATTGTTCCTGGGCATTCCCGGGGAATTCCGACATGACCCATGAATCGAGAAGCACATGTAGATGCATTTAGTCATTTCATTGAAGAGTAATAACGTGTTCGTAGCAAAATTCTTAGTGGGCATTTCATTTTCAGCGAATTCTGAGGGGCACAACGTCCGGCACCCAATTTCAACATGATCAACACAAGGAAGCAAGCTAATCGAACAGTATAGAAACGCCGTTCTCGTTCTCAAAGAAAAAGAAATTGAGAACAGCACAATCTGGGTATCCTACTAACACAGCTGAAATATAAGTGGTAAAAGCATCGGAATTTCGGCGTGGATACGAACCAGAACGGAGAAATTAAGCAGAATCGGAGAAAGCACCTTGCTTTATTTCTTCGAGAGGAGCAAAGACGACGGAGAAGACGTCGGAGAGTGAGAACCACGCGCCGGAGGATGCGAGTTGGGATTCGATCTGCGAGAGAGACAACGTGAATGAGAGAGATCGTGTTTGTTCCTCACGCGATGTGTCGGGGCGAGTGGGGGAAAGGGAAGATCCGAAAGTTCCTATTTGGGACTAGGGTTTTTCTCTCTCCGAGGACCGAAGGGTAATATTGTAATTAGACATCGGGTGGCGTGAATGGATGATGGCGCGTGGGGGTTGGTGGTGGCGCGTGGGGGCTGAGCCTCGGTGTCCTCCATGAGCGTGACGGGAACTATTGAACAAGCATTTACCAAATTACTGAATTTTAGTATATGCTATTGTCACATTAATTTATTCGGTTATGGTTGTTAATAATGCGTAATGCTAGACACTTCAAAAACATAATAAAAAAATATTCGTGCAAAAATGAAATAAAATAAATATACATTGGAGAATGTTCGTAGCCGATCCATGCGGTATGCGCGCCATCATTACACCGTGACCTACCCGTCTAATAATAATAATAATAAATTAATAATAATAATAATAATAATAATAATAATAATAATAATAATAATAATAATAATAATAATAATAATAATAATAATAATAATAATAATAATAATAATAATAATAATAATAATAATAATAATAATAATAATTTAGAGAGAACATTAAAGCAAAATGTGTTGATTTTCACGTAAAACTTAAGATAAGTGTGTATGATCAGTTTCATTGAAGAAGCAGTGATTTTCCAACTCATGCAGTGTTATTCTTTCCTTTGGAATATAATTAGTGATGATAATAAGATTTGATATTTTAAACAAAAAAAAAAAAAAAAGATTTGATACGTTGCAGATATTCATGATCCCTAAATTTAGGTTCAAACAAGTTCACACTATTTCTTAGTAAGCATTAGAATAGATATATATATATATATATATATATATATATATATATTATTTTTATTGATTATGTAATGAATTTAATATAGAATAGAATATGAAAACCAAAAAAAAAAATAATATAGAATAAACTTTGTTTTTAATGTAATGAATAACCAAATTTAAACTATAGGGAAAATCCTAAATGTTATTAGTCGAGCACTAATCCCTTTAAATTTTAGAGGTCGAATCCTCTTAATCTTTTCCAATTATATACAATCTAAATGTGTCTACGAATTTCAACTTCATAAAAAAAACCTATAAATAACATAAATCTTTTATATTTTCTTTAGTTTTTTTTTTATAACAGAGGATCCGAGCAGCTTTGTATATGGATCATATAAACCCTCAACCTCAAGGTGGAGTTACCTCCTAACTCAAGTTTGACCACTCGCCCACGATCTGTTGGGTTCTTTAGTTTTCTTATAGCACATGTTAATGATTTATCGATATTTACAAAATGTTAGATATATATTATACAGATAAAATTCCATATGAAACACAGGAACTACGTTACAGATGATAATATAGCAAAAATACTCTTACTTTGCTACAAAGACTTCATGGTATACCCTTCAAAACCCTAAAATTTTGGAAAAAAAAAATAAAAGAAACAAAAGACATAATTAACACTCTCACAAAAATAATGTGATACTCCTCTCTTCATTTTGAATTCATCTCTCTCGTTTTTCATTCTTTGACAACTCTTCATTTTTTTCTTAACTTTCTCTCTCCACTCTTATCTTTCTCTCAACACTTTCATTTTCTCCCTTCTCATTTCATTTTTATATATAGAAAAACAAACGAAAAATGATTATTTCGTTAAGCATATCTTCACCGACGACCTCGTATCTTCTTCTTGAGTCGGTCTAAGACAGAACAAATGACAAGAACTGAAGGTAAGTTCATTAATACAAGAGATTGGTTCGATGCATAAACTTTGTATTTTGGGTTTGAGTTTTATGATTGTTAGAGTGAATCGTGTGGTTTTTTTTATGAAAATGAGATAGATGCATAGCAAATCTGTCGAAGAATATGCAAGAGACACATTTAATTTCAAATAAATGTTCGGAGCGATAATGGAACGGATTGACAACGAAAACAAAGGTACGTCATATTGGTTACACCGTTTAAAATTTAATTTTGATCGCACTGGTCACACTAGTCAACCTGGTTACACCGTTCAAAATTTAGTTTTGATCACACTAGTCATATTGGTCACACTGGTCACATTGGTTACACTAGTCATATTGATCACATTGATCACATCGTCTTTTTATTTATGCATCTATCAATTATGTACAATCTATTATTATTCTCGTGTGATTTAAGTGCACACTCGAATGATAGTTCATGTTAATGATTTATCGATATTTATAAAATGTTAGATATATATTATACAGATAAAATTCCATATGAAACACAGGACAGATTCTTCTAAAAAATACAAAAAAAAAACATTTTAATTGTCGTGAAATTCGAGATCCATTGTTTATGTTATAAAATGGATAAATTCGAAGCTTTAAAATTTTAAATTTGTATTTTGTACGAAAAGGAAAAAAAAAAGAAACAAGTAGACACGTCATCATCAGCCAATAAAGCTTTGTTAACCACCTTCCATTGTCTCTTCTCGTCTTTTAGACTGTCAAGCGTCAACGCTTTTCTATTTTGTCATTTTCTTCTCCCCTTCTTATTCCTTTCCTCTTTTTTTTTTTGTTCCGTTTTTTTTCCTTCTCCTCTGCGCTCAAATTTTCCCGTTACTTCCGCCATGGCCGCGTTTCTCATTCTCACCTAAGCTTCGCTATTCATAGATTTCACGGGTTGCTATCTTCTGGGCTGTCGCTAATTTTGGGATTTTTTTTTTCAAATTTAATTTATTGCTCTACTTTCCTCTTCTACCACTTATACTATGTGTAACCTACCACTGTAAGAGAGAGAAAGAGAGAGAGAGGGGGAGCCGATATTTACTTCTGTCCCCTTTCCCTATTCTGGGTAGTGCGTTTCCGGTGAGGAAACTTATTGCGGCGGCGGCGGCGGCGGGGGCGGTGGGATTAGGGTTTTGCTTGGCTTATTGTGGGCCGTGACTCGTGAGTGTTGGTATTGGGGCAGATATGGTGCGGAAACATGGATGGCAGCTTCCCGCTCACACATTCCAGGTCTAGATGCAACTTCTGTAGCTTTGAATCGAGCTTAATTCTTGTTTTTTTTCCTTCGCCACCAAGTTCAGGGTTCGATTAATTTAGTGTTCAAACGCGATGAGATATGTTCCCTGGTTGCTTTGTAATATCGTTCCCTTTTGCTCTCTGGGTTTTGTTACTTTTGCGTGATTTCTGGAATTTGGCGACTTGAAGTCTAGTATGGGTGTGATGTGTCGATTATGGACATGTTTCCGAGTGATTTGTGCTCTGAATTCTGGCAGGTGGTCGCCATTACCGTGTTCTGCTTGCTCGTGGTCGCATATTACGCGTTCTTCGCTCCCTTTGTCGGAGGCCGTATTTGGGAGTACGCTTTGATCGGTGTTTACTCCCCTGTGGTATGCAAACGCTTCTCGTGATGGATTTAACAATTTCAATTCTAGGGTAAATCCGTTGTTTCGATGTGGATAAGATGCTAAATTAAGAGTTTTGAGACGTCACTGATGATAGTTGATGCTGATAAGTATAATGATCAATACAAGATCCATATATGCCATTGCCCTGTCTGTTTAGATCACTTAATGGATATACGATTCATATGCGTCTGCTTGTGCAGGCCCTCCTCGTTTTCGTTCTATATGTTCGGTGCACTGCCATCAATCCTGCAGATCCTGGAATAATGTCAAAGTTCGATACAGTCACTAACGGACAACCTGGGACAGAACATGTCTTGCCGAACAAAGATGCCTCTAGAAAATTCGATGAAACCGGCAGTCAATTGCAGTCTTCTCCTTCAGTTGCCTCCAGGAGTTCAACCTTTGCAGCAAACTCTAGCGTGAAAGGTTCCATAGGAGATATTCAGAGAGCTATGGATGCACCGAACAGGAAATCTTGCTTTAATCCTTTTGTAATCTTCTGTGGCCTGTTTATTCATGAAGATTGCCGCAAACAGGAAGAATCCACCGAACAACAAGGAAACAATGAAGAAGCTCTTTTCTGCACACTGTGCAATGCCGAGGTATTAAGTTACCGATAATGGTCCCGAGCTGTAGAAAAGCTACATTCCCATTTCTGAAATCTTGACTGTTGCAGGTTCGTAAGTTCAGCAAACATTGTCGGAGTTGTGATAAATGTGTCGATGGTTTCGATCACCATTGTCGGGTATGTTTTCTTGTTGATTTAGATTTTCTCCATGCAGTAAAATGGACCTATTTTAATGCTTGTTGATAAAAGTTTCATGGGTTCATGGAATAACATAGTTCTCTTTAATGTTACAGTGGCTAAACAATTGCGTTGGTCGTAAAAACTATATGACTTTTATCTCTCTAATGACTGTCAGTCTTCTCTGGGTACGTATATGCTGCCAATATACTCATTTTTGAACTAATGATTTGTTTCTTAACCTCTAATATCGTCGATTAACCTGTGCCTCTCTCTTTCCTGTCAGCTCACTATCGAAGCCGGGATTGGGATTACAGTTTTGGTACGTGTATTCGTTAACAAGAAAAGCATGGAAACTGAAATTGTCGATAGACTTGGAAATGGTTTTTCCCGAGCACCCTTTGCTACCGTCGTTGTAAGTATTCTTCGTGTAAAGTCTTTCCATTTGAGATGAGCTCAGCTCCTACAGTTAACATTCCTAATATCTTTATCTTGATCACTTTGTTTTTTTTTTTTTTTTTTTTTTTTTGGTTTAGGGTCTCTGCACTGCTGTTTCAATTCTGGCATGTTTTCCACTGGGTGAACTTTTCTTTTTCCACATGCTGCTCATTAAAAAGGTCAGCAAGCAAGAAACTTGTTTTGCTTTTTATCAGTTAGTTTGCTTAAAAGGGATCTCACTGTTAGTTTCAGCTCATCGATCTCATCATTCGAATAAATTCAGTAGCAGAAAGGAATCCAATCCATGCATTTTAAGTGGAATTGATGGATTTGGTTTATTTGGTCTTATCCTTCTTGAACTAATACCGAGTGGCCGGGAAAAAGTTTTCCCCGAGAAATATGAACTCCATTGCGTGTCTGAAACCAACAGGGCATTACAACTTACGAGTATGTTGTGGCAATGAGAGCCATGAGTGAGGCGCCAGCCGGAGCATCAGTTGACGAGGAAATCCCGAACGTGCTCTATTCTCCTTCTGGATCCGCCACAACTGGATTTAGCGGTGGAAGCTCGCTCGGTCTGCCGTACAAAGGGGCTTGGTGCACTCCACCCCGAGTTTTCGTTGATTATCAGGTAATATTCTCCTTTCCGGAATACTTCTGGGGATGAAATTCGTTTTAACATTCCTTTACCTATCTCTCTTAGGATGAAGTCATACCACATTTAGACCCGGGAATGGTCCCATCAACCGTAGACCCTGATGCTGCGGGGGCAGCAGATAGAGGCAACAAGATCCCGAAGAGACCCATCAAAATTAGTGCTTGGAAGCTCGCAAAGTTGGATTCGAACGAAGCCACGAGAGCTGCTGCCAGAGCCAGAGCTTCCTCTTCCGTCTTACGACCGGTGGAAAATCGCCGTTTACCTGATCATGAACTTAGCTCAAGCGGCAACATCAGTGTCATTAGTAGCATGAGCACGGACGGGAATGTGGTGGTGGAGAAGGAGAGAAGGAACATCGATTCGAGGTTGTCGCTTTCTAGAAACTCTCTTGCCCCGAGCCAAGGCAGCCGGGATGAGTATGAGTCCGGGACACATAGTGTGAGCAGTTTCTGCAGTCCGAGCCATGGTCACGAGTCTGTAACGCTTAGCCCTCTCCCTCAGAGTCATACGGTCGATCACCGCTTCACCATGGCTGCAGCCTCGTCAAATGTCCGGCCACCGCTTAACCCGACAACCCATCACGTTCAACCCACTTTCGACGAAAGGATTCTGCAAAAAGGAAACGAGGCTGATCCATTGCTTCTGTCTGCTCCAGCGGCTTCGCTTCTTCGAGATATGAGGAGGACATCGGTTGTTTGGGACCAAGAAGCTGGAAGATACGTATCAGTTCCCATAACAACAACATCTGAGACAAGAAACAGATTTTTGTCGCAGAACCAAACGAATCAGAATCAGAGTCAGGTTCTTGTCACAACGCAAGATTCGTCTTCCGGGCCATCAGCACCGAGGGCTCATCCTCCTCCGCTTCAACAACAAGGAGAGAGGCTGACATACACAGGTGAATCTATCTTCTTCGGCGGGCCACTGACAAGCATCCCTAGCAGAGATAACCCGAGAAACGAGAGAGGCTCGGGAAGAGACGGGCTAGACAGATTAGCATTGACATTGCCCCGGGAAGCGAGGTTCAAAAGGGATTCAACCTCCAACCAGCTACCTGTATTCACCCCAGGCGGTCACTCGCAAAACTCGCAACCCCGGTTCTAGCCTCAAGTAGCCTGAGGAAGGGAGACTCTGATCTTCTACCCGAGACACCTTACGGGTTCGAGAAGAGGACGACTAGTGGGAAATCTGCGGGAACTCGCCCACGGGTGAAGCGTGGATTGCCACGAGAATCCGAGGTATTCATTTCGTTTCTCGGTAATGTTATTCCACGGGGTTCGGGCTTTCGATCTGTTCTCGAAGAACCATGACATTCTCCAATGTATCAAGAACATGTATCTTTTGTTTCTCGCTGTACACAAAGTTGCAAACTTTGCCTTTTCTAAGTGTGTCAAAGCCGATATTAGAGGATGGAATTGAATGATATTATTACCAAAAGTGAGTTTTGAATATGAATATAGTAATAGTACGATTCAGGCGGGGAATGGAACATAAATCAGAATGTCGTTACAGCACAAGTCCTAAGTATATATGACAATGGGACTTCTGACAGTACGAGAACCGTCTGACCAGACCAGAGTCGCCGACTCGAAATCCGCAGAACTCATCCCCGAAACCTTAACGATGAACAACTTTTTCTCGCCGACCGATTTGAAAGACAGGGTGTTAGGCTCGATCTCGACCTTTAGATCCGAAGAAGATACCACTTTCGCCTTGTACGTCGAGCTTGCCGGCCCGACGTTGGTTACAGTCCTCGAAAACGTGATTTCCGAAGGCTTTGATGACGAATTGAATCTCACGCTCAACGAAGGGTAGTTGAGATCTTTAATCGCCAAGTTCGGTCCTTCCGGGCAGCTCACAGCTCTTCCCGCAATGGCTTTAAGCTCGCCGGCAGTGTAATTCGCCGAGCAAAGCATCTTTAAGTAATCATCTCCTGTTATTTCATAGACAAGTCCCGGATCCGCCGCTTTTGTCGGGTTCAGATGTCCCGATCCGTACGCGAATTCATTCACTTCTTCGCTGCTCGAAGCGTTCATCGGCCAAGCTGCAAGAAATCCAGTTCAAGGTTGTCTGAATATCTAATATATACAGAGATCGAAATGTTTCGGTTTTAGTTACTTACCAGTTGTCATGATCGCGGATTTGATAGTGGACGGGGACCATTTCGGGTGGATGGTCTTGAGATAAGCCGCGACGCCAGCTACGTGAGGACAAGCCATGGATGTTCCGGACAAGAAATTGTACGAGGAACGTCGTCCATCGTCGATTCCAGGCACCAGGGTGGCTACAGCCGAATAAGCTGCGAGAATATTCACTCCCGGAGCCGTTATATCGGGCTGCAATCAAGTTTTCAGCGTCATTTTCCTGGATGAAACTCGTCGCGAAAATACGTATAACTTCGATCACAAGTCGAAAACTTTTAATGTAGTTTTTACCTTCAAGATATCGCCGAGTATAGTGTTCGGACCACGAGAAGAGAAAGTGGCCATAACAGGAGCATCGACACCATTTGTCGTCTCGGTTTTCAGTATAGTTCCTTCCGGTTTTCTGTCAGACATCAACGATATATAAAACTCGAGAAATCGGAGATTTTTCGGGTTTTACGGAACAACGAAGAAAAAGATTCTTACGCTGTCGATTTGATGTAAGATGTGAGCAATGAATACTGATCTTCAGGCAAGAATGCAAGAGGAACTGTACTAATAACAGGACGTGAAACGTTTCCCTGAATGATAACTCCAGCAGGTTTTGAAGATCCGATAGAGCCTTTTAAGAGTGGCTGATCACACACCAGAATCTTTCCGTCCAGTGTGGAATCAATGCATCCCGATTTGCATCTCCTGCAGAAATTCGCCACGAAATCTCGATTGAATAGTCGGGTTTTCGTGTTCATATCCGTTCAATACTGGGGAATTGCAGAGTTTAATACCTGACATCGTCTTCGCTGCAAGAATTCGAACCGGATTTTCCATACGAGAAAGGAAACTTCGTTCCGTTTAGTTTGAAACCGTTGATCGAAGTTCCCTGTTAGATCGATCACATCAGCTTGTGCTCATGTTCTTGACAAGACTACATGAACTCCAAGCCTTAAATATATATGAACTGATAAAACTTACAGATAGTTCTTTTCCATTTCCAAGAGCAACCTTGGTGATAAATTTCCGATCCGTTGTACTCGCTGCGACGGTTAGAATCCACGGAGAGATACTACCGACGGATCCCGAGATCGGGCCGCTGTTTCCCGCTGAATTTACGGTCAAAATACCTTTATCCATAGCGTGAAAAGCCGCGATAGAGATCGGGTCATAATCCAAAGCGGCAGGGGCCCCTCCGATGGAAATCGTAATAACGTCGACAGCGTCAGCTATGGCATCGTCAAAAGCTGCCAAGATTGATCCGGAATCGCACAATTCGTCCTCGCAGACTTTGTACGTAGCGATTCTGGCCGAAGGGACACCTCCTCTTGCCGTTCCATTAGCTATCCCGTAGAAGCTTGCGCCTTCTACTTTGCTCCCCGCAGCCGTAGAAGAAGTGTGTGTTCCGTGACCTGAGAGGTCTCGAGCTGATTCACCAACGTAAAACCGTGCGCCTATCAACTTGCTGTATCGACAACAAAGAAAATGCGGTTTCGGGTTATCATATGAATCAAGAAAGGTTATGAATTTTGGGTTTTGAAAGTTGTTCTTTACTTGTTACAGGTGAAGTTCAATCCTCCTTTGCAAACGCCCTTCCATTTTGCGGGCGGAGGGCTGAGGCCTTTGTCTGAAAAGCTCTTGGACTCAGGCCAGATCCCGCTGTCGATAACCCCGATGACAATATCGCTCTCAATCTCGGGGTTACGTTTGAAATTGTCGCCAAACCCCATGAAATCCCAAGATCTCGTCGTCTGAAGAGATAACTTCATGCTCGGAAAGACCGAAACTACGCCTTCCATGGCTGTGAACGTACGTTTGCATTCAGGAAAATCGAAGAATACAATACAAAAACACAAATTCTTGACTGAAAAAGTTTCTGAGAACTCACCAGAAAGCTTCTCTCTTTCAGATTCAGTCAGCTTCGCCTCAAAGCCATTGAAACTCCTCCCGTAGTTTCTGACCAATGAGTTTTCGACAGAACTGCAAAAAAACCGAAGTAAAGATCGATCCATAACGCCGAAAACATAAACGGAAAAGCGATATTTTTCTATCGAAACTTGAGGATAATAAACCTGGTAACTTGTTGAAGGATGTGTTGATGGTGAGACATAGCTGAATATTGACTGTCAGAAGGGAGAGCTCCCATATAGACGATGTACGCCTGCAAGTATCGTTATCACCGCTGTTATATGCTTTTGGAGACGGAAAAAACAGGTTTTTCGGATAAAAAAATATCGGAAAAAGACAAAGGGAAACTCGCCTTTCGATCATCCTCGACAGTTGCAGAAGCGGAGCATAAGCAGAGAAGGAGGAGAGAGGAGAGGGAGAGGAAACCAAGGGAAGCCATTGTTGAGTTTGAGTTTGAGTTTCAGACACGAGTCTGGGGCATGTTGTTTATATAGACAAGAAATGATTCTGCATTTACTCTGGGGGGGATTTTTTACTTGTTTTGATCAACAATGAATTGCATCTTATGACTTTTAATCATCTTTTATGAAACAAGATTGTATGAATCTGATTGTAAATTCCTTCATTTGGCCAAAATATGTCAGATTCAATTCCATATTAAGGTGCAAGAATCATATTTTAGAAAGGAGAAATAAATTCATGTAAAAAAGGACATAACAGGCAAAACCTTATATCAGACATCCAGTGAACATGGTCTCAAGTTCGGTTGCCCTTTCTCATGGTCTGTCAATTTAATTATTACCCATTTTTAACAAACGTTTATCTAATTAAGCTTCGATTCATGCATGCATGCATGGCCGTACTAATAACCGGAAACTTTTATTTTTTCCCTCTATTGGTCTTAAATTAAATGCAGTTGAGTTTTAGCCGCGAAGAGATGGGTTCATCATCCCATTTAGTGAATCTGTTTGTGAGTAACAGGAGCGTTAAGGGCTCAAGGAACCTCAGTGAGCATATGGGCTTGTTGATTTCTCCGGTGCCGGGAGAGCACTGAGTTTCGAGGTCGGTGATCGTAACGGGGGTTCTGGGTGGATCAAGACTTGGTGTTTTCTTCAAATATTCAGCGTAAAGAGATTAAGAAGTTTGGAATCTTGGGTACACTGGCACTGGATATGACCAGCGGAACTCGGATTTTCGATTGATTGTTGCGTGGGTTTACCCGGAAAAGTTGCGGATTCGATAAGAGGCGAATGTGCATTCGAGAAACGCATTTGAGAACTCGAGATGGGGCGTTACGAAGTGCACACGGAAAATTTGCGTCGAAGCTTGAAGGTTGGTACGAGTGTTTGTGTTTCAAGCTAAGAAAACAGAGTGTACGTTTTCTGATAGAGATTCTGAAGAACCAACAAGGACGAGGGAGCAGGGTACACCACGAGAATCCCCACGGGGTTCGGGCTTCCGATCTTTGCCTCCTCGGTTTTCGTCACCCGGGCATCGCCAGCTTTCTCTGATACGTTCTTCATATGCCTCTCGTCCTCTGTATCAAGACTGTAAAGCCAATGGATAGCGCCATTGATACAATTCTAAAAGACATAATCATAGAAAGAGAAAACAATCTAATCGGATATTAGAGGATGGAACTGAATGATATTATTACCAAAAGAGAGGTTTTCGAACAATTGGAATATAGTAGCAATAGTACGGATTCCGACGGGGAATGGAACATACATCAGAATGTCATTACAACACAAATCCTAAGAATATATGACGATGGGGCTTCTCACAGTGCGGGAACCGTCCGACCAGACCAGAGTCGCCGAATCGAAATCCACAGGACTAATCCCCGAAACCTTAACGGTGAACGATTTCTTCTCGCCGACCAATTTGAAAGAGAGGGTGTTAGGCTCGACCTCGACCTTTAGATCCGAAGAAGATACCACTTTCGCCTTGTACATCGAGCTTGCTGGCCCGACGTTGGTAACAGTCCTCGAAAACGTGATTTCCGAAGGCCTCGAACTAAATCTCGCACTCATCGAAGGGTAGTTGAGGTCTTTAATCGCCAAATCCGATCCTTTTGGGCAACTTACTGCTCTTCCTGCGATGGCTTTAAGCTTGCTGGCAGTGTAATTCGCCGAGCAAAGCATCTTTAAGTAGTCATCTCCAGTTGTTTCGTAGACAAGTCCCGGATCCGCCGCCTTTGTCGGGTTCAGATGTCCCGATCCGTACGCGAATTCGTTCACTTCTTCACTGCTCGAAACGTTCATCGGCCAAGCTGCAAAGAATACCTCAAAACTCAGTTTGAGGTTGTCTGAATATCGAACAAATAGAGAGTTCGAAATGTTTCGGGTTTTAGTTACTTACCAGTTGTCATGATCGCAGATTTGATAGTGGATGGGGACCATTTCGGGTGGACGCTCTTGAGATAAGCCGCAACGCCAGCTACGTGAGGACAAGACATGGATGTTCCGGACAAGAAACTGTACGAGGAACGTCGTCCATCGTCGGGTCCAGGCACCAGGGTAGCCTCAGCCGAATAAGCTGCGAGAATATTCACTCCTGGAGCCGTTATATCGGGCTGCAAACACGTTTTCAACATCATTTTCCTCGATGAAACGCGTCACGAAAACGTGTATAATTCGATCACAAGTCAAAAACTTTTAACGTATTTTTTACCTTCAAGATATCACCGAGTACAATGTTCGGACCACGGGAAGAGAAAGAGGCCATAACAGGAGCATCAGCACCGTTTGTCGTCTCGGTTTTCAGTATAGTTCCTTCAGGTTTTCTGTCAGATCATCGAAGATATAAAAATCTCGAGAAATCAGAAATTTTTCGGGGTTTATGAAACAACGAAAAGGTGTAAGAAAAATGTTCTTACGCTGTCGATTTGATGTAAGATGTGAGCAACGAGTACTGATCTTCAGGCAGGACTGCAAGAGGAACTGTACTAATAACAGGACGTGAAACTTTTCCCTGAATGATAACTCCAACAGCTTTTGAAGATTCGATATCGACTTCGTCGATCGGCTGATCACACACCAGAATCTTTCCGTCTAACGAGAAATCAATACATCCTATGCTGCACATCCTGCGGAAATTCGCCACGAAATCTCGATTGAAGATTCGGGTTTTCGAGTTCATAGCCATTCAAAACAAGGGAATTGCAGAGCTTTCTACCTGACTTCTTCTTTTAATACCTGACATCGTCTTCGCCGCAAGAACTCGAACTGGATTCTCCGTACGAGAAAGGAAACTTTGTTCCGTTCGACTTGAAGCCGTTGATCGAAGTTCCCTGTTAGATCGATCACATCAGTTGAGTTCATGTTCTTGATCGGACGAAATTAATTTTAAGCCTCAATGTATGTGAACTGAGAAAACTTACAGATAATTCCTTGCCATTTCCAAGAGCAACCTTGGTGACAAATTTCCGATCTGTTGTACTCGCTGCGACGGTTAGAATCCACGGAGAGTTACTACCGACCGTTCCAGAGGTCGGGCCGCTGTTTCCCGCCGATTGTACGGTCAAAACCCCTTTCTCCATAGCGTGAAAAGCCGCGATAGAGATCGGGTCAGATTCCAAAACAACAGGGTCTCCTCCAATGGAAATCGTGATAACATCGACACCATCAGCTATAGCATCATCAAAAGCCGCCAAGATTGCTCCAGTATCGCACGATTCCCCCTCACAGACTTTGTACATAGCGATTCTGGCCGAAGGGACACCTCCTTGCGCCGTTCCGTTTGCCATCCCATAGAAGCTTGCGCCTTCTACTTTGCTCCCTGCAGCCGTTGAAGAAGTGTGTGTTCCGTGACCATGAAAGTCCCGAGCCGATTTATCGATGTAAAACCTTGCTCCTATCAACTTGCTACATCAACGATAAAGAAAAGGTGACTTCGAGTTTTCGTATGAATCAACAAAGGTTCTGAAAGAGTTGTTCTTTACTTGTTACAGGTGAAGTTCGATCCTCCTTTGCAAACGCCCTTCCATTTTGCGGGCGGAGAGCTGAGGCCTTTGTCTGAAAAGCTCTTGGACTCAGGCCAGATCCCGCTGTCGATAACCCCGACTACAATATCGCTCTCGACCTCAGGGTTATGTTTGAATTTGTCGCCAAACCCCATGAAATCCCAAGATTTCGTCGTCTGAAGAGATAACTTAACGCTTGGGAAGACCGAAACTACACCTTCCATGGCTGTAAATGTACGTACCGGTTAAAAAAAAGTCATGAAAATCGAAGAATACGATGCGAAAAAAGGAATTTCTTGATGGAAAAAGTGTCTAAAAACTCACCAGAAAGCTTCTCTCTTTCGGATTCAGTCAACTTCGCCTCAAAGCCATTGAAACTCCTTCCGTAGTTTCTGACCAATGAGTTTTCGAGAGAACTGCATAAAAAAAACGAAGTAAAGATCGATCCATAACGCCGAAAACATAAAAGAAAAAGAGATATAATATCGAAACTTAACCTGGTAACTTGTTGAAGGATGTGTTGATGGTGAGACATAGCTGAATATTGACTGTCAGAAGGGAGAGCTCCCATATAGACGATGTACGCCTGCAAGTGTCGTTATCATGATGAAAAAAAAGTTTTCCGGATCGAAAATATCGAGAAAAAGACAAAGGGAAGCTCGCCTTTCGATCATCCTCGACAGTTGCAGAAGCCGAGGATAAGCAGAGAAGGAGGAGAGAGGAGAGGGAGAGGAAACCAAGGGAAGCCATTGCTGAGTTTCAGACATGAGTCTGGGGCATGTTTATTATATAGATATGAAATGATTCTGCATTTACTCTGGAGGGATTTTTACTTGTTTTGATCAATAATGAATGGTATCTTAAGATTTTGAACAATCTTCTATGAAACAAGATTATGTGAATCTGACTATACACTCCTTCATTTGGCCAAAATATGTCTGATTCCATTCCATATTAAGGTGCAAGAAACAAATTTTAGAAAGAAAAAAAAAAGACATAACAGGTACAAGTACATTCATCCTTTGCATAAACATATCAAACATCCTTTGAACATGGTCTCATGGTCTGTCAATCTATCTAATTAAGCTTCATGCATGCATGCGCATGGACGTACGAATAACCAGAAACTTTTATTTAATTTCCTCCTCTATTGGCCTTAAATTAAATGCAATTGAGTTTAAGCCACGAAGAGTTGGGTTCATCATCCCATTTAGTGAATCTGTTTGCGAGAGAAAGGAGCGTTCAAGTGCTCGAGGAACGTCACCGAGCATATGGGTTCATTGATTTCTCCGGTGCCGGGAGAGCACTGAGTCCTGAGGTCGGTGTCGTGACGAAGGTTCTGGGTGGATAGAGATTTGGTGTTTTCTTCAAATATTCAGCATAAAGAGATTTAGAAGTTCGGGATTTCGGGTATACTGGCACTCTGGATATAACCAGCGAAACTGGGGTTTTCGATAGATTGTTGTGTGGGTTAACTCGGAAAACTTGTCGTTTCGATAAGAGGCGAGTGCAAACTCGAGAAACGCATTTGAGAACTCGAGATGGGGCGTTACGGAGCCGGAAAATTTGCGCCAAAGCTTGAAGGTTGTGTCAGTGATAAGAAGTGTATATTGCCGTGTTTGTGTTTCAAGCTAAGAAAACAGAGTACGCGTCTCTGATAGAGATTTTGAAGAACCAACAAGGACGACGGAGCAGGGGACGCCACGAGAATCCCCGAGGGATTCGGGCTTCCGATCTTTGCCTCCTCGGTTTTCATCACCCGGGTCTTGCTTACTTTCTCCGATACGTTCTTCATATGCCTCTCGTCCTCTGTATCAACGGATAGCGCCATTGATATAATTCTAAAAGACAGAATCATACAAAAAGAAAACAATCTCATCGGATATTAGAGGATGGAATCGAATGATATTATTACCAAAAAGAGAGATTTTTGAATAATTAGAAGGTAGTAGCGATAGTACGGATTCCGACGGGAATGGAACTGAAATCAGAATGTCATTACAGCACAAGTCCGTAAGAGTATATGACAATGGGACTTCTGACAGTACGAGAACCGTCGGACCAGACCAGAGTCGCCGACTGGAAATCCACAGAACTAATCCCCGAAACCTTAACGGTGAACGACTTCTTCTCGCCAACCGATTTGAAAGAGAGGGTGTTAGGCTTGATCTCGACCTTTAGATCCGAAGAAGATACCACTTCCGCCTTGTACGTCGAGCTTGCCGGACCGACGTTGGTAACAGTCCTCAAAAACGTGATTTCCGAAGGCCTCGAACTGAATTTCGCGCTCATCGAAGGGTAGTTGAGATCTTTAATCTTCAAGTTCGATCCTTTCGGGCAACTCACAGCTCTTCCCGCGATGGCTTTAAGCTCGCTGGCAGTGTAATTCGCCGAGCAAAGCATCTTTAAGTAGTCATCTCCTGTTATTTCGTAGACAAGTCCCGGATCTGCCGCCTTTGTCGGATTCAGATGTCCCGATCCGTACGCGAATTCGTTCACTTCTTCACTGCTCGAAACGTTCATCGGCCAAGCTGCAAAGAATACCTCAAAACTCAGTTTGAGGTTGTCTGAATATCAAACAAATAGAGAGTTCGAAATGTTTCGGGTTTTAGTTCGGTACCGGTTGTCATGATCGCAGATTTGATAGTGGATGTGGACCATTTCGGGTGGACGCTCTTGAGATAAGCCGCAACGCCAGTTACGTGAGGACAAGACATGGATGTTCCAGACAAGAAACTGTACGAGGAACGTCTTCCATCGTCGATTCCAGGCACCAGGGTAGCCTCAGCCGAATAAGCTGCGAGAATATTCACTCCCGGAGCCGTTATATCGGGCTGCAAACACGTTTTCAGCATCATTTTCCTCGATGAAACTCGTCACAAAAACGTGTATAATTCGATCACAAGTCAAAAACTTTTAACGTATTTTTTACCTTCAAGATATCACCGAGTACAGTGTTCGGACCACGGGAAGAGAAAGAGGCCATAACAGGAGCATCGACACCATTTGTTGTCTCGGTTTTCAGTATAGTTCCTTCAGGTTTCCTGTCAGATCATCGAAGATATAAAAATCTCGAGAAATTAGAAATTTTTCGGGGTTTATGAAACAACGAAAAGGTGTAAGAAAAATGTTCTTACGCTGTCGATTTGATGTAAGATGTGAGCAACGAGTACTGATCTTCAGGCAGGACTGCAAGAGGTACTGTACTAATAACAGGACGTGAAACTTTTCCCTGAATGATAACTCCAACAGCTTTTGAAGATTCGACATCGACTTCTTCGATCGGCTGATCACACACCAGAATCTTTCCGTCTAACGAGAAATCGATGCATCCTATGCTGCACATCCTGCGGAAATTCGCCACGAAATCTCGATTGAAGATTCGGGTTTTCGAGTTCATAGCCATTCAAAACAAGGGAATTGCAGAGCTTTCTACCTGACTTCTTCCTCGCCGCAAGAAGTCGAACTGGATTCTCCGTACGAGAAAGGAAACTTTGTTCCGTTCAATTTGAAACCGTTGATCGAAGTTCCCTGTTTGATCGATCACATCATTTGAGTTCATGTTCTTGATCGGCCGACATTAATTTTAAGCCTCAATGTATGTGAACTGAGAAAACTTACAGATAGTTCTTTGCCATTTCCAAGAGCAACCTTGGTGACAAATTTCCGATCTGTTGTACTCGCTGCGACGGTTAGAATCCACGGAGAGTTACTACCGACCGTTCCAGAGGTCGGGCCGCTGTTTCCCGCCGATTGTACGGTCAAAACCCCTTTCTCCATAGCGTGAAAAGCCGCGATAGAGATCGGGTCAGATTCCAAAACAACAGGGTCTCCTCCAATGGAAATCGTGATAACATCGACACCGTCGGCTATAGCATCATCAAAAGCCGCCAAGATTGCTCCAGTATCGCACGAGTCCCCCTCACATACTTTGTACATAGCGATTCTGGCCGAAGGGACACCTCCTCGCGCCGTTCCATTTGCCATCCCATAGAAACTTGCGCCTTCTACTTTGCTCCCTGCAGCCGTTGAAGAAGTGTGTGTTCCGTGACCTTGAAAGTCCCGAGCCGATTTATCGACGTAAAACCTCGCTCCTATCAACTTGCTGCATCAACGATAAAGAAAAGGCGACTTCGAGTTTTCGTATGAATCAACAAAGGTTCTGAATTTAAGGTTCTGAAAGAGTTGTTCTTTACTTGTTACAGGTGAAGTTCGATCCTCCTTTGCAAACGCCCTTCCATTTTGCGGGCGGAGAGCTGAGGCCTTTGTCTGAAAAGCTCTTGGACTCAGGCCAGATCCCGCTGTCGATAACCCCGACTACAATATCGCTCTCGACCTCAGGGTTACGTTTGAAATTGTCGCCAAACCCCATGAAATCCCAAGATTTCGTCGTCTGAAGAGATAACTTAACGCTTGGGAAGACCGAAACTACACCTTCCATGACCCCGACGACAATATCGCTCTCGACCTCAGGGTTACGTTTGAAATTGTCGCCAAACCCCATGAAATCCCAAGATTTCGTCGTCTGAAGAGATAACTTAACGCTTGGGAAGACCGAAACTACACCTTCCATGGCTGTGTATGAACGTACCGATTCAAAAAACGTAATGAAAATCGAAGAATACGATGCGAAAACACGAATTCTTGATGGAAAAAGTTTCTGAAAACTCACCAGAAAGCTTCTCTCTTTCGGATTCAGTCAGCTTTGCCTCAAAGCCATTGAAACTCCTTCCATAGTTTCTGACCAATGAGTTTTCGACAGAACTGCAAAAAAAAACATAGTAAAGATCGATCCATAACGCCGAAAACGTAAAAGAAAAAGCGATATAATATCGAAACTTGAGGATACTAAACCTGGTAACTTGTTGAAGGATGTGTTGATGATGAGACATAGCTGAATATTGACTGTCGGAAGGGAGAGCTCCCATATAGACGATGTACGCCTGCAAGTGTCGTTATCACCACTGTTACAATCCTTTGATGAAAAAAAACAGTTTTTCAGATCGAAAATATCGGGAAAAAGACAAACGGAAACTCGCCTTTCGATCATCCTCGACAGTTGCGGAAGCCGAGCATAAGCAGAGAAGGAGGAGAGAGGAGAGGGAGAGGAAACTAAGGGAAGCCATAGTTGAGTTTGAGTTTGAGTTTCAGACATGGAACTGGGGCATGTTTATTATATAGACATGAAATAATTTTGCATTTACTCTGGTGGGATTTTTTACTTGTTTTGATCAATAATGAATGGTATCTTATAATTTTGAACAATCTTTTATGAAACAAGATTATGTGAATCTCTTATAAAAAAAAGATTATGTGAATCTGACTATAAACTCCTTCATTTGGCCAAAATATGGCAGATTCAATTCCATATTAAGGTGCAAGGAATAGATTCTATAAAAAAAAAAATCAAATTCATGTATAAAAAAAGACGACAGATACAATACATTCATCCTTTGCATAAATATATAAAACGTTATGTAAATAAGGCCTTAAGTTTCACGGTATGTCAATTTATTATAGTTAGGAAATCTTCCAGGTTCGATGTTTTACCAATTTTAATTAACAAACTTATCTTATTAAGCGTCGGTTCATGCATGCATGGCCTTACGTATAACCAGAAAGACATAACAGATACAAGTGTATTCATCCTTTCCATAAATATATCAAACATCCTGTGAATCTGGTCTTTTAGTTTGGTTTCATAGCTGGCCCCGAGCCACGGTGGCCGGGATGAGTGTACGAGACCACGGCCACGAGTCTGTAACGCTTAGCCCTTCTCCCTCGGAGTCACGCGGTCGGTCACCGCTTCACCACGGTTGCAGCCTCGTCAAATGTCCGGCCACCGCTTAACCCGACAACCCATCACGTTCAAGTTCAACCGACCTTTGATGGAAGGATACTGAAGAAAGGAAACGAGGCCGATCCGCTGCTTCTGTCTGCTCCAGTGGCTTCGCTTTTTCCGAGACGTTAGGAGGACTCAGTAGTTCAACCGGTGAAAGGAGGATGTAATTGCAAAGCATCTGTTCTGTCCCGGGTTCGACTCTCAATTTTGGGAGGGGTCGTATATTCCAAAACATATGATTGGTTTCCGATCCCAAGATTAGTCTGAAACTTGGTGCAATATACTCGGTTACCAATAAAAGAAACAAGTCGGGAGATACGTATCAGTTCCCGTAACAATAACCTCTGAGACAAGAAACAGATTTTCATGGTAAAACCGATCGAATCAGAATCCAAGACAAGTTCATAAAACCTGATTGATGAACGATATCGAGTTCTGTTCTTTCTTCGCTAAGTTTTCAGAACATAGATTATCTGTCTGGATATGGATTTTGTACTCATCATCCTTAACAAGTTATTTTGAGAAATTTAATCAAATTAAAAACCAACAAATAACATTTTTAATAGGCCAACAACGTTTTGAAACCTGAAAAAATTCATAATCATAAGGAAAGAAAATAATCTCATTTATTACCGAAAGAGTTTTGAATAATAGAATATAGTAGTGAGAGTACGATTCAGACAGTGAATGGAACATAAAACAGAATGTCGTTACAGCCCAAGTCCTAAGTATATATGACAACGGGACTTCTCACAGTACGGGAACCGTCCGACCAGACCAGAGTCGCCGACTCAAAATTCCTAGAACTCATCCCCGTAACCTTAACGGTGAACGACTTCTTCTCGCCTACGGATTTGAAAGAGAGGGTGTTGGGCTCGATCTCGATCTTTAGTTCCGAAGAAGATACCACTTCCGCCTTATACGTCGAGCTTGCCGGCCCGACATTGGTTACAGTCCTCGAAAACGTGATTTCCGAAGGCTTTGATGGGGAGCTCCAATCGAATCTAGCGCTCATCGAAGGGTAGTTGAGATCTTTAACCGCCAAGTTCGATCCTTTCGGACAACTCACGTCTCTTCCCGCGATGGCTTTAAGCTCGCCCGCACTGTAATCCATCGAGCAAAGCATCTGTAAGTAGTCATCTCCTGTTATTTCGTAGATAAGTCCCGGATCCGCCGCCTTTGTCGGGTTCAGATGACCAGATCCATATGCGAATTCGTTCGCTGCTTCGCTGATCGAAGAGTTCATCGGCCAAGCTGCATGAAATACATTAAAACTCAATTCAACATTGTCAGAAAATCGAACATATACAGAGATCGAAATGTTTCGGTTTTAGTTACTTACCGGTTGTCATGATCGCGGACTTGATAGCGGACGGGGACCATTTCGGGTGGACGGTCTTGAGATAAGCCGCGACGCCAGCTACATGAGGACAAGACATGGATGTTCCGGACAAGAAATTGTACGAGGAACGTCGTCCATCGTCGGTTCCAGGCACCAGGGGAGCCTCAACCGAATAAGCCGCGAGTATATTCACTCCCGGAGCCGTTATATCGGGCTGTAATCATGTTTTCAGCATCATTTTCCCGGATGAAACTCGCCATGAAAACGCATATAACTTCGATCACAAGTCGGAGACTTTTAACGTATTTTCTTACCTTCAAGACGTCGAGTATAATGTTCGGACCACGAGAAGAGAAAGAGGCCATAAGAGGAGCATCGGCACCATTTGTCATCTCCGTTTTCAGTATAGTTCCTTCCGGTTTCCTGTCACATCATTGACGATTTAACAACTCGAGAAAACAGAGATTTTTCAAGACAACAAAAAGGCGTAAAAACAGGTTCTTACGATGTCGATTGAATGTAAGATGTGAGCAATGGGTACTGATCTTCAGGCAGGACACTAAGAGGAATTCCAGTAATAAAAGGACGTTTAACTTTTCCCTGAATGATAACTCCAATCGCTTTTGAAGATTCGACATCGACTTCTTTAATCGGCTTGTCACACACCAGAATCTTCCCGTCCAGTGAGGAATCGATGCATCCTGATTCGCATCTCCTGCAGAAATTCGCCACGAAATCTTGATTGAAGAGTTGGGTTTTCGTGTTCATATCCGTTCAAAACAGGGGAATTGCAGAGTTTTATACCTGACATCGTCTTTGCTGCAAGAACTCGAACCGGATTCTCCGTATGAGAAAGGAAATTTCGTTCCGTTTAGTTTGAAACCGTTGATCGAAGTTCCCTGTTAAATCGATCACATCAGTTTTTTAGTTCATGTTCTTGATCTGACAACATGAACTCCAAACCTTAAATATATATGAACTGATAAAACTTACAGATAGTTCTTTTGCCATTTCCAAGGGCAACCTTGGTGACAAATTTCCGATCCGTTGTACTCGCTGCGACGGTTAGAACCCATGGAGAGGTACTACCAACCGATCCAGGGACCGGGCCGCTGTTTCCGGCCGAGTTTACAGTCAAAATCCCTTTCTCCACAGCGTGAAAAGCCGCGATAGAGATGGGGTCAGATACCAAAGCTGTTGGGGCTCCTCCGATGGAAATCGTAATAACGTCGACACCGTCGGCTATAGCATCGTCAAAAGCCGCCAAGATTGCTCCGGTATCGCACGATTTCCCATTGCAGACTTTGTACATAGCAATTCTGGCCGAAGGGATGCCTCCTCTTGCCGTTCCATTCGCTATCCCATAGAAGCTTGCGCCTTCTACTTTGCTCCCTGCAGCCGTAGAAGAAGTGTGTGTTCCGTGACCTTGGAGGTCCCGAGCCGATTCACCGACGTAAAACCTCGCTCCTATCAACTTGCTGTATCGATTGTAAATAAAAGGCGGCTTCGGGTTATCATATGAGTCAAGAAAGGTTATGAATTTAGGGTTCTAAAAGAGTGTTCTTTACTTGTTACAGGTGAAGTTCGATCCTCCTTTGCAAACGCCCTTCCATTTTGCGGGGGGAGGGCTGAGGCCTTTGTCTGAAAAGCTCTTGGACTCGGGCCATATCCCACCGTCGATAACCCCGACGACAATATCACTCTCGACCTCGGGGTTATGTTTGAATTTGTCGCCAAACCCCATGAAATCCCAAGATTTCGTCGTATGAAGATCTAACTTGATGCTCGGGAAGACTGAAACTACGCCTTCCATGGCTGCGAAATGCGAATGTACCTTTGCATTCAGGAAAATCGAAGAATACGATGCGAAAACAGGAATTCTTGATGGAAAAAGTTTCTCAAAACTCACCAGAAAGCTTCTCTCTTTCGGATTCAGTCAGCTTCGCCTCAAAGCCATTGAAACTCCTTCCGTAGTTTCTGACCAATGAATTTTCGACAGAACTGCAAAAAAATAACCAAAGTAAAGATCGATCAATAACGCCGGAAACGTAAACAGAAAAGCGATATAACATCGAAACTTGAGGATACTTAACCTGGTAACTTGTTGAAGGATGTGTTGATGGTGAGACGCAGCTGAATATTGACCGTCAGAAGGGAGAGCTCCCATATAGACGATGTACGCCTGCAAGTATCGTTATCACCACTGTTATAATCCTTTGAAGAAAAAAATAGTTTTTCGGATCGAAAATATCGGGAAAAAGACAAAGGGAAACTCGCCTTTCGATCATCCTCGACGGTTGCAGAAGCCGAGGATAAGCAAAGAAGGAGGAGAGAGGAGAGGGTGAGGAAACTAAGGGAAGCCATTGTTGAGTTTGAGTTTGAGTTTGAGTTTCAGACATGGAACTGGGGCATGTTTATTATATAGACATGAAATTTGGAAATGGTTCTGCATTTTTTTTACTCGTTTGGATCAATGAATTGCATCTTATGACTTTTAATCATATTTTTATCAAACAAGATTGTATGAATCTGATTATAAATTCCTTCGTTTGGCCAAAATATGTCAGATTCCATTCCATATTAAACAAGGTGCAAGAAACAGATTTTAGAAAGGAAAAAACATTGGTGTAAAAAAAGGACATAACAATTAACAGGTACAAGTGCATTCATCCTTCCTTTGCATAAACATATCAAACATCCTTTGAACATGGTCTCATGCTCTGTCAATCTATCTAATTAAGCTTCGATTCATGCATGCATGCATGGCCGTACGAATAACCATAAATTCTTTTCTTTTTTTTCCTCTATCGGCCTTAAAGGCAATTGAGTTTTAACCACGAAGAAATGGTTCCATCATCGCATTTGGTAAGAGAAATCTCGATTTTCTTTGGTTGATTATCTTGAGATTAATATAGAACAATGCCACCTTTTAGCTTTTTAAACATTAAAAAAAATGTTACAGAAACCATATTATTATGGAATTTTTATGAAACCAGAAATAGGAATGGAAACTTTGCTGAAAAAAATTCTTCTTTCTCCATTGATTATTAAGCGTCTCCTTTACACCAATATACAGATAAGAAGGAATCTAATGCAAAACTAATTTACAACAACCTAACAAATTCAACAAAACAAAATGACAGATGTCGAAGCTACAAATGACCAAATTAAAACAGTTAAACCAGAATTGGTTTTGATAACCAAAGCTGAAATAACCGAGATAACCGAGCCATTCGGTATGTAAACTCTAAGATTCCCCCTCAAGATGGAGACACTACAAAAAAATCAGCAAATTCCAACGAATTTTCCAACGGATTTATCCGTTGGAAATTTTTCAACGGATTTTCAACGGTTTTCAACGGCATTTCAACGGTGATTTCCGTTAAAAATCCGTTGAAAATTTCCAACGGATATCCGTTGGAATCGCCCGTTGGAAATTTTTAACGGAATTTTCAACGTATTCAATTGAAAAAATTAGGGTTGAAATTTTCCAACGGTATTTCCAACGGATATCCGTTGGAATTTTTTTTGGAAATTTAAAAAAAAAATTCCAACGGAATTCCAACGGATGTCAGTTGAAATTTTTTTTGGAAATTTTAAAAAAAAATTCCAACGGAATTCCAACGGATGTCGGTTGGAAATTTTTTTGGAGATTTAAAAAAACAATTCCAACGGAATTCCAACGGATGTCGGTTGGAAATTTTTTTGGAAATTTTAAAAAAAAAATTCCAACGGAATTCCAACGGATGTCGGTTGGAAATTTTTTTGGAGATTTAAAAAAAAAATTCCAACG
>NW_010964923.1:171687-196453 GCF_000463585.1 Tarenaya hassleriana
TATATATATACATATATTTATATATATGTATATATATGTATGTATATATATAAATATTTATATATATGTATATGTATGTATATATGTATGTATGTATATAAATATTTATATGTATAAACATTTATATATGTATATATATTAATGTTATGTAATATCAGAAGTTTAACTTGGAGCAGTTGGATGATTGTCAATTGGAACTCCAGGGTTAAGGAGGATTGAGCTGGAGCAGTGGAAGGATGGGTGACCTACTGGGAAGTGAGTTGCGGGATCGGGATCGGGATAGATGTCGGAGTTGGGGTCGGGGTCGGGGCTGGGGGATCGGGATCGGGATAGATGTCGGGGTCGGAGTTGGGCCGGGGGATCGGGGTCGGGGCTGGAGGATCGGGATCGGTGCCGGGGGTCGGGATCGGGATCGGGATAGATGTCGGGGTCGGAGTTGGGCCGGGGGATCGGGGCTGGAGGATCGGGATCGGAGCCGGGGGTCGGGATCGGGGGGTCGGGATCGAGAATATATTTTGAATTTTTTGTTGGAATGTTCCAACGGATTGCGGTTGGAATTTCCGTTGGAAAATTCCAACGGATATCGGTTGGAAATTCGGTTGGAAAATTCCAACCGATAAATCCGTTGGAAATCCGTTGGAAAATTCCAACGGAAAAATTCGTTGAAGTTCCGTTGAAAATTCCAACGGTTTTCCAACGGACACCGTTTTCTAACGACGAAATTCCAACGGATTTATCTGTTGGAAATCCGTTGGAAACGTTAATTTCCAACGGAAATTTGGTCATTTCCAACGGATTTGCCCGTTGGAAATGACCATTTTTTTTGTAGTGAGAATACAAGTCTTGTATTCCCATCTTGACGGTTAATCTACGAAGATGATCAACCACAACAGGTTTGGTCAAGATGTCTGCTAACTGTTCAGAAGCCGAGATGCGAAAGGGCTTGATAAATCCTAATTTAATCTATTGGCGGACAAAATGACAATCTAATTCAACATGCTTTGTACGCTCATGGAAAACAGGGTTATGAGCAATGTGAACAGTCGAGAGACAGGGTTATGAGCAATGTGAACAGTCGAGAGATTATCACAAAATAGAAAAACAGGCTGCGAGATCACAATACCAAGCTCTTGTAACAAAGGCTGCACCCAAACTAACTCACATGAAGTTTGAACCATTGCTCTATATTCTGATTCAGCACTGCTCAGGGATATAGTCTGCTGCTTTTTTTATTTCCATGAAATCAATGATTTCCCAAAGAAAACGCAAAAGCCCATCATGGAACGCCGAGAGTCGGGGTATGAAGCCCAATCGGCATCAGTGTAAGCATTAAGCTTACTGTCTGATGAAGCAACATAGAACAACCCCTGAGCAGGATTGTGTTTCAGATATCGGAGGACACGAAACCCTGCCTAAAGGTGAGCTCTCCGAGGGGCTGACATATACTGACTTAGCTTTGTAACAGAAAAGCTAATGTTTGGTCTGGTTAGGGCAAGATAAATAAGCTTGCCATTGAGTTTTCGATATAACAGAGGGTCATCGAGTAACTCACCAGAATCCTGTCCAAGTTCTCCCGAGTATCCATGAGTTGTATGGACAAAAAAACTGATGTAGAATCCCTGTTTTGGCAAACAAAGAAGTGAAACGAAGATCATTAGCATTATCAGAACGAATACTTTTGATTGAGGTACTGTATTGATTCTCAACAAAAGTAATGAACTCAGGAAATTTTTGCAAAACATCACTCTTAGATTTAAGGAGATAAACCCAAGTACAATAACTGAAGTCATCAACAACTCAAAAGAAAAAACGATGACCATCAACAGTTGTCTCAGAAAAAGGTCCTCATATGTCAACATGAAGTAACTCAAAGGGAAAACTAGATATATGAGAAGAAACAGGAAAAGACAGATGCCTTTGTTTAGCTAGTGGGCATACAAGACATAAAAGAGAATTAGATATTGGGGTTTTGGAGATCCCTAAACGTGCGTTCACAACGGTTTCTAGGGTTCTAACTTTGGGTTTCACGCAGCGGAATATATAAAGCGAAACCCAATCAACAGATCTTGCATATAATGATAAATGTATCGATATACCAACCTGTTTCGTTCCAAGGACATGTCACAAACACTGAAATCCAACGTTCTCTATAGCTAGTCCACACTCACGGGCTTGCGTCTGCTAGAACATAATCTGGAGGTCGGGAACGAAACCGAGACAATCCCAGGAGAGAGAGAGGACAACCAAGAGAGAGAGGGACGAAAATTCACTTAACCTTAAATTATGTTTCATAAACATAATTATAAAGAAATTAAGGTTTCATTAAATCCATTGGGCCTTAATGGTCTTTCTCTTAACCATTAAGATATATTAGGCCAATTAGCCTTATTAATAAACATATGGACCCATTGGGCCACCTAATCCATCTAATGGATTTCTAATCAGTTTCGCAAACCGATCATGGCCAGAGTACCATATCCATCACTAGAATCATCAGGAGTGAAGGAAATCTGTTAAGACTTGTCAAGGGAATGGACTCTGACATTAGAAGGGTGACAAAGACGGTGATGCCAAAGATCAAACGTTGTGGTTGAGAGTGCAATGCATAAAGGTGTAGACATAGGAACAGACGATGGAGATGTGTGCTACATCTCATAAATATAGAGGTTTTGAACTTGTTTACCCTTGCCAATCATCAAGCCCTGAGTAAAGTCCTGAACCATATAAGAGTCATGAAAAAATGCACAGAACAAGAAGACTGTTGAGTTAAAGAGCTGACACTAAGAAGATTATAATGAAATGATGGAATAAACAAAACAGAAGATAAGGTAATAGAAGGAGACAGGATAACAGTCCCAGACTTAGAAACCAAAATAGACGTATGATTAGGAAGGGATACAGATACAGCTGCTATGTCATGAATCTCATAAAACAATTTCAAATCACAGCAAACATGTGTGCTAGCTCCTGTATCCAAAATCCAAACAGCTGAGGAAAAGTTCATGAAAGGGGCTGATGTTGCAAAAACAAGATGAGAAATAAAAATACTTGAAGATGGTGGGGGTAGGCAGAGCAAGATTTGATTCCATGGAAGAGGGTCTTTGACCCTTTTGCTGAGATATCAACTGAGCTAAAAACGACTGAACCTGCTCCAAGGTGTTCTGTCCTGCATAATCATTAGGAACACCTTTTGTCGAAGCATCAGTAGAAACCAAGGTTGAATCAACCATATTAATCTTGTTCTGCAACTTATTAGAAAACTGAGGTCGAGATTTAGATCCTGAAGAGCGAGAATTCCAATCAGAGTTTGCCTTATAACCTGGTGGGTAGCCATGAAGGGTAAACCATCAAAAAACAATGTGGCTTGTCATGCCATAGTGGGTACAAACAGGTCGAGGGCGAGGATTTGAAGGAATAGGGCTAGGATTTTTAGTAGGTGGAGTGGAAGAAGGAAAAGAGTAAAAACGGGAAGGATTTGTGGTGATTTGGAAGGCAACAACATCAGGGACAGTCGAAACATTGAATTTATGTTGTTCTTCCTGGGCAACAAGGTTAAAGGCACGAGTAATATCAGGTAATGGGTCAGTCATCAGGATCTGTCATCTAGCATACGTAAAAGAGTCATTCAGTCTCATCAGAAAACGGACAACATTCAGTCTCTCAAATAGCCTAGACCACTGATCACTAATACGACATTTACACCCTCCATAGGTGCAACCTTACAACAACAGACATGCAATGATTCATAGTGTTTCAACTCTTCCCACAAGGTATTTAGTTTGGTGAAATAAGTGTTCAAATCAAGAGAACCCTGATAGGGGTTGTCAATCTGGTGTTGGATGCTGTAAATCTTAGAAACATTGGTTTGAAGAAAACAATTTTGGAGACGTTTCCAGATTTCATGAGCATCCTCCATATAAGAAATCAAAGTGTGAATATTCGGAGAAACAGAACTATTCAGTCAGGTACATACCATAGCGTTACAACGCAACCTGAATCATCCTTGTTGTCCACTGGTTGCGGCTAGGGGTGGGCACGGGCGGGTACCCGGACTTTTCAGGATGTCTTTATCTCGTTCTCAGTCTCGTCGGGTTTTTGATTGGAATGTCTCGATCTCTATCTCGCGACGCCCGGGTACCCGAATCTCGGATACCCGAGACACGAGTTTGGGTACCCGCGAGACCCAAACCCGAACTCGTGCAAAATTAAAAAAAAATCTGGACAAATTTACGAAATTAATACACCAATAACATAAAATTCAACATCTAAATATATCCAAAATACCTCATAATAATTATAAGTTGAATAAAATCCAAAATACATCATGATTCATAAGTTCAACAACATAAAGAAAACATAAATTTCACAAGTTCCACAACGTTCCAAACATATCCAAAATCCATCATAATTCTTGAACACATATGAGGAACATACCTTCACAAACAAAAAAATATATATATGTAAGTTAGAATGAAAAACATGTTAGAATCAAAAATCAATAACAAAAAATATTGAAACACCTCATCATTCGGTTAAATAACCCGCTTCTTTGTCAAATGTAGGCTTTGATGGAAAATCTGTAAAATTAAATATCTAGTTAGACTATATTGAGTATGCAAAATCTTACATATACGAACAATCAAGTAATAAAAAATATACCTTCTTCAAAGGCAGAGAGATCATCCAACATTGCTTGTATAGTGACCGGTGTCGTATAATCCTTTCGAATCCAATCTTGGGTACAAATGAGTGCTTCAACAAGTCGGGTACTTAAAGAGCTACGGTATGGATCTATAACACGACCACCTGTACTAAAAGCAGACTCGGAAGCAACGGTTGATACCGGTATAGCCAACACATCTCTTGCCATATCAGAAAGAATGGGATATTTGGAACCGGTATTTTTCCACCAATAAAGAATATCCAAATCTTTGTTCTCTTCATTCTCGGGAACATCCTCCAAATAGGCTTCTAACTCATTCTTTTTGGAGGTGTGCCCAGTGTCTCTATAGTTCCTAAACATCTTAAGCAAATAAGCATCTGATGTACGCTTTGCCAATTCAGAACTAGTCCCACTTGATGTCACTTCTGAGTCCACTTGGCTACTACTTGACGATTGAGTTTCAACAAACCTATTTGACTTGTAATATTCAAACAGATTTTCCAAGGCTAACTTCACTTTTCCAATCATCTCACTGGCCTTATCTTCATCGGTGTAGATCTCCTTAATCATAAAATTGACATATGTCAACTTAAATCGTGGATCAAGCACAGTTGCGATGAAAATGATCACATTGATGTCATCTGACAACCAATATTTGTCAAATTTCTTTTTCATCCTCTCAGCCATAGATCGTTTAAATGGATCATCACAATCCATAACCTGTTGAATCTTCCATCCTACAGCAAAAATCTCCTTCATATACTCATTCCCCGTGACATATCGTGTACCAGTCACCTTCAAAGTAGCTTCGTAAAAACATTCAAGGATTGGTAATAAGGACTCTACATAATCCCAATCAATAGCTGTTGGAGGACCAAATCCATTTTTCCTCAAATCAGCAACATACTTATCATCCATAGAAGCAAGCATATCAAATCCCGACCTAAGTTTTATAGCCGACTCCAACATCAGATATGTAGAATTCCACCGAGTTTCAACGTCTAAACAGACACCACATTTAGTGGACAACTTTTTACGAATTAAACATTCCTTGAACTTGTCTGCTCTACTTGTCGAGGATCTAACATAACGAACAGCACCTCGAATTCTAAATATAGACTCATGTATCTCAGACAAACCATCTCTAACAATCAAACCCAAAATATGAGCCCCACACCTCATATGCAAGAAATCCCCATCAAGTATGCTTGTTCCACTTTTTTTAAACTGTCTCTGCAAGTATTTGATTCCCACATCATTTGAACTTGCATTATCAACCGTCACTGTCAAAACTCTTTCAATTCCCCATTGAACTAAACAATGCTCAACAAACTTTCCTATGGTTTCACCCGCATGATTAGGGATAGGACAAAAGTTTATGATCTTTTTCCTCAACTTCCAATCATCATCAATATAATGAGCTGTCAAACTCATATAATTGATGTTTTGGACAGATGTCCAAGTATCCGTCGTTAGAGAAACACTTCCTTTGAATCCCTTGAAAAACTTATGCAACTTCATCCTCTCTTCGAAAAACAAATTCATGCAGTCTCTTACAATCGTTCTACGTGACGGGATAATAAAACGGGGCTGGACAATCCTCATAAATAAGATGAATCCCTCCTTTTCAACAACGTCGTTAGAGAAACACTTCCTTTGAATCCCTTGAAAAACTTATGCAACTTCATCCTCTCTTCGAAAAACAAATTCATGCAGTCTCTTACAATCGTTCTACGTGACGGGATAATAAAACGGGGCTGGACAATCCTCATAAATAAGATGAATCCCTCCTTTTCAACAAACCTAAATGGCAACTCATCTATAATGATCATCATCACTAAGGCTCTTCGGGATTCTTCCTGATCAAATGTCATAAAAGATGGAATTCCTACTGAAGAGTCACTTTTCGACTCATGAAACAACGTCGTTTGCTTCAATTTCTTACTAGTTCTTTGATCCGCACTCTCATCATCATAACGGGGAGCCTTTTTACATATCCTCAAGTGCTTAAGCATTGCACTAGTTGATGTACCCGCTACAGTCATGCAACTAATTGATGTTTGACAATAATTGCAAACAGCTCTTTTACCATCCGGGTTTCTTTTATAGTGGTTCCATGCATCAGATTTAATTTTAGGTACCTTAATGTCAGCACCCGAAGGCTCCGGTTCAGTTGCTTGAGGAGCCATAGAATCCTGAGGTATATTTGCTTGGGACATCGCAATATTTTCCTCTGAATTTGAATGTTCTGCCGTAGAAGACATAAATCTGCAAATACATACATATGTTTATTGTTAAAAAAAATTAACAACAAAGAAATCATCTAAACCAATAAAAAAAATCTACTTTCTATAATCTGTATAATCTGAAAAATTAACAAAAGAGCAACAATTGAACACGGATAAAGTTAAACCAACATTGCCGAACATCGTCGAATACAGAGGAACAGAGAGGAAGAACATTTACCTCGAGGACAACAGGGCAGAGAACAAATCGAGGCAGAGTATGGCAGAGACGGCTCAGCCGAGAGAGAGAGAGACCGAGACCGAGTGCAAGGCAGATGCCGAACTGAGAGAGAGAGTACGCCGCTACAGTCATCAGAGACTAGAGGCTCGCGACGAGGGAGAAGATAGAAGCGTAAGGCGAGGGAGAAGCTCTTACCGAGAGAGAGAAGGAGGTGGATGAACCCGAGACCGACAGCACGCCGAGAGAGAGAAGTCGAGAGCACGCCGAGAGGGAGAGGCCGAGAGCACGCCGAGAGAGAGAGGCCGAGAGCACGCCGAGAGACTCGCGACGGCGAGAGTCGAGAGGAGAGAGACCGGACGTGAGAGAGACTGAGCGGCGAGAGCGTGAGAGTCTGAGTGAGAGAGATGAGAGAAGAGTAATTAGGGTTAGGGTTGTTTAGGAATAGGTAGTTTTGCAAATATGTTAAACATAAGGGGTATTTTTGTAATTTTTTATATTTTCGGGTACCCGTGAGATAACCCGTGTAGAAATATCAAAACCCGAACCCGAAACCCGAAACTCGGGTTTTATAAAATAAAAACCCGGCTTGTATCTCGTTATCTCGTAAAACCATATAAACCGGGTACCCGCGAGATAGGGTACCCGGAAACCCGCGGGTCTCGGGTAAAAATGCCCACCCCTAGTTGCGGCAGAGTACCGAGAATAAACCCAAGTTTATTCTTAGCCAAGAGGGCTTTGCGAACATCGCGCGACGAGACACCATAGTTGGCCTCGGCCCGAAGTTTTTCCGAAACCAGAAAAACACTGGATGAATCTGCAGCATGTAAAAAAAGGGGGATCAGAATAAGGATCTCGAGAAATCGAAGAACTCGATGGAGCAGAGCCAACAAGAGTACGGCTGGGAATAGAATCCTCAGAACCCGGTGAAGTAGTAGTCGCCATAAAGGAACGAAAGAAACCGGGAAAAGAAAAATCAGAGTAAGCAGAAAGCTTATTGGCTCTCTCATACCATATGGAAACCAGAAATAGGAATGGAAACTTTGTTGAAAAAAAATTTCTTTCTCCATTGATTATTAAGCGTCTCCTTTACATCATTTATATACAGATAAAAAGGAATCTAATGCAAAACTAATTTACAACAACCTAACAAATTCAAAACAAAATGATAGGTGTCGAAGTTACAAATGACCAAATTAAAACCGCTGAACCAGAATTGGTTTTGATAACCAAAGCTGAAATAATAGAGATAACCGAGCCATTTGGTATGTAAACTCTAAGATCATTTGTCATATGATGTTGAATGGATCGAAAAACATTTACGACGACGTCCATAACATGTTTGAATCGCATGACATGGTACAACGCACATGATAGAGTGGTTCCTATTTTGTAATGTAAGAACGATCGGTTGATTAGTAGCATGACCCGAGATTAGCGATGTAAAACGGACTTGCTCGGTGCAGCTCGGCTCAGATTGTCCTGAACCAACCAGTTTTGAGTCCACCTCACTGTAGTCCGTTTTTAACGAGTAAAAAAATCCTGACTCGATTCAGATCGTCCTGATTCGCGAGTTGACGCCCGAGCCAAATAAAAATAAAAATAAAAAGTATTAAAAATAATAAAATATTAAAAACAAAAAATTTAAAAAATTCTCGTTTGTGAGCAAACTCGTGGATTTGCCAAGGTGGTGGTTCACGAGAGTTCGGCTCGTGGCAAATTGGATTGTTTGATCTATTTTTTATTCGAACTCAAATTTTCTGAGACCAGATCAAAAAATATGGGTTGATTGGCAAGCAAATTCCATTTTGATATCACTGGTTGAGAGACACTTGATAGAAGCAAATTCTTCTTGAACAATGTTGGCATTAATGGGAGACATGATTGTCCAAGGAACCATATGTGTCCTAAGAAACGGGGCATATGCACTGTCAGAAACAGCATAGACGGACCATGAGGGATGTGTCAGTCGGAGCATCAGTTGACGAGGAAATCTCGAACGTGGTCTATCCTCCTTCCGAATCCACCACAACTGGATTTAGCGGTGAAAGCTCGCTCGGTCTGTCGTACAAAGGGGTTTGGTGCACTCCACCCCGAATTTTCGTTGATTGTCATGTAAAACCGACAAAGACAGGATATCTGTAAAAATCCGTATATCTGATCTGTATCCACCCTATAACAGCCCGGACGCTCCGGGGTAGTGCCCCGCATGCCTCATCAAATCTGTATGGACGTAAGTGGACACAACACACGGACCATGAAGCCCCCACACACATGCAACGTCCACGTATATGATTCATGAAGAAATGGACATGCCCATGTTACAAGGAATGAGCCACGTAATCCATATGATTCATTATGCCATTCAAATCCCTTAATATATCCTTTGCATTTGGAGATAATCTAAATTACTTTCCTTTTTGTTTTCATGTATCGTTGTCATTTTATTTTGTTTCTATTTTCTTGTAATTTTATTTCCATTTTTATTTTCTTCCTCCTCCTTACTCCTGTCTGTAGATTATATTATATAGGGAAAATGACATTTTCCTATACGAATTGTTTAAAATGTGATTTTTTCCTACACGAACTTTTAATTTGACAAAAAACTACACCAAATTATCAAATGTACCAAATTGATATACGAACTAGCCAATTTAACTGCAATTTCCTACACAATCCGAAAACGGTGTTAAATGTTCGTTAACCGATGACGTGGTACGCTACATGGCGTCTGACATGGCACGCCACATGGGAAATTTTGCCATGTCAGCATGCCACGTCAGAATTTAAAAAAATATAAAAAATCTGAAAAATTACAAAAAAAATAAAAATAAAAAACAGATAAAAAACAAAACAAAAAATCCGAATAAAAAAACTGAAAAAAATAAAAAAAAAAAAAGTAAAAAAAATACACATATATACATATATATATATATATATATCTATATACAAATACAAATATAAACATACATATGTATATATGTATATATGTATATATATGTATGTGTATATGTAGGGGTGGACATATTATTCGAAAAAACCGATCCGATCCGTTATTCGATCCGTATTCGATCCGAAAATTCGGATATCCGGAGTTCACGGATCGGATACGGATATTGGTTTTCAAATATTTGTCGGATACGGATCGGATACGGATATCAAAATAAAATTATTCGACATATCCGATCCGATCCGTACTTTTTAGTAATTTTAATAATATATGGTTAATTTGGCAATTAATTTATATATAAGGGTAACTTTGCAAATAACAAAAAAATGTTAGGGTTTTTCTTCAACTCGCCGCAGGTCATTCTGCGCCTTCCTCCCCCATTTTTGTTGGTCTACCGTAGATCTCAACATTTTTTCTAATTAGATCTTTCACGTTCTTCGGTGTATATATATATATATATTGATAACACGTTAGGACAGAAAATGAAGATTCACAAGTTCAAGTGACAAGATCCGCAAACTGACCAACCGAATCGGCCTATTGAAGAAAGCATATTCCAGTGTCCACATCGAAGAGTCCTGGTTTAAAAACTCGTTCTTCCTATCGCATATATTTGGATATAAAGGTACAACATTCTCCAATCATGAAGTCATATTCAAATTGCAGTTTCTTGCGATTCAGACTGTGAGCTATTTTCTTTAGTGATTTTTTCTGCAATTGGCTTTCCGTAAATGAATGTTCGTCATCTATTTCCTTAGAGAAATTCCTATTCAGATTGTGGTACGCAGATTCTGTTTGTTTTCTGTTTGAATTTTGAGGTTTCTAGAGAAACATCCAAACTCTTTGAATTAAGACTAAATTAATTCAATTTCAAGAGAAGATTATATTGAACACGACATGAAGTTTTTCATTGTTGTTCAAAGAATCTGAGCAATGAACGAACTTTTTTTTGGTAAATTGTTTGATGGAAACTTTTGTCAGGTTCCTCCATTGAATGCAAAGTTGTGTTTGAGTTTTTTAATTTATTTTTTTATGTTAAATACTAATACGAATACGGATATTTGCAAATATCCGTGTTTTTTACGGATATTTGAAATTACGAATATCCGAAAAGTTCGGATCGGATACGGATAATGAAATTTAATATTTGTACGGATCGGATACGGATACAAATTTGTGAAAAAATCCGGATATCCGATCCGTGCCCACCCCTATCTTTTTTTAAACTGTCTCTGCAAGTATTTGATTCCCACATCATTTGAACTTGCATTATCAACCGTCACTGTCAAAACTCTTTCAATTCCCCATTGAACTAAACAATGCTCAACAAACTTTCCTATGGTTTCACCCGCATGATTAGGGATAGGACAAAAGTTTATGATCTTTTTCCTCAACTTCCAATCATCATCAATATAATGAGCTGTCAAACTCATATAATTGATGTTTTGGACAGATGTCCAAGTATCCGTCGTTAGAGAAACACTTCCTTTGAATCCCTTGAAAAACTTATGCAACTTCATCCTCTCTTCGAAAAACAAATTCATGCAGTCTCTTACAATCGTTCTACGTGACGGGATAATAAAACGGGGCTGGACAATCATTTTTTAAGATTTTTTCGGATTTTTTAAAAAAAAATCTGACGTGGTATGGCAAAATTTTCTGTGGCGTGTAATGTCAGATGCCACGTGGCGTGCCATGTCATTAGTTAACGGACATTTAACACCAAATTCGGATTGTGTAAAAAATTGCAGTTAAATTGAATAGTTCGTGAATTAATTTGGTATATTTGATAATTTGATATATTTTTTTGTCAAATTAAAAGTTCAGTAAAAAAATCACATTTTAAACCGTGCGAGTAGTAAAATATAATTTTCTCTATTATATATGAATAAATTCAAGTCTCTTGCAATATTTTATTCCTCTCATGGTTGTCCATCCGAAACCACATTCATAAACTCTCACACTAAGAAGATATGACAATGGGACTTCTGACAGTACGAGAACCGTCCGACCAGACCAGAGTTGCCGACTGGAAATCCGCCGAACTAATCCCCGAAACCTTAACAGTGAACGGCTTTTTCTCGCCGACCGATTTAAAAGACAGGGTGTTGGGCTCGATCTCGACCTTTAGATCCGAAGCAGCAGATACCACTTTCGCCTTGTACGTCGAGCTTGCCGGCCCGACATTGGTTACAGTTCTCGAAAACGTGATTTCCGAAGGCTTTGATGACGAATTGAATCTAGCGCTCATCGAGGGGTAGTTGAGATCTTTAATCATCAAGTTCAGTCCTTTCGGACAACTCACGGCTCTTCCCGCGATGACTTTAAGCTGGATGGCAGTGTAATTCGCCGAACAAAGCATCTTTAAGTAGTCATCTCCCGTTGTTTCGTAGACAAGTCCCGGATCCGCTGCCTTTGTCGGGTTCAGATGTCCCGATCCGTACGCGAATTCGTTCGCGTCTTCGCTGATCGAAGCGTTCATCGGCCAAGCTGCAAAAAAAATATACCTTAAAACTTAGGTCAAGGTTATCTGAAAATCGAACGTATAGAGATCGAAATGTTTCGGGTTTAGTTACTTACCAGTTGTCATGATCGCGGATTGGATAGCGGACGGGGACCATTTCGGGTAGACGGTCTTGAGATAAGCCGCGACGCCAGCTACGTGAGGACAAGACATGGATGTTCCGGACAAGAAATTGTACGAGGAACGCCGTCCATCGTCGTCTGTGGATACCAGGGGAGCAAAAGGCGAATAAGCCGCGAGTATATTCACTCCTGGAGCCATTATATCGGGCTGCAATCACGTTTTCAACGTCATATTCCCAGATGGAGCTCTTCAAGGAAACGCGTGTATGATTTTGATCAGGGGTCGGAAACTTTTGACGTATTTTTTACCTTCAAGATATCACCTAATATAGTGTTCGGACCACGAGAAGAGAAAGGGGCAATAACAGGAGCATCGGCACCGTTTGTCGTCTCAGTTTTCAGTATAGTTCCTTCTGGTTTCCTGTCAGACAAATCGACAATATAAACAACTTGAGAAAATGGAAATTTTCGGGTTTACGAGACAACGAAAAAGGATCTTACGTTGTCGAATTGATGTAAGATAGAAGCAATGAGTACTGATCTTGAAGCACGAATGCGACGGGAATTCTTCTGTTAATAACAGGATGTGAAACTTTTCCCTGAATGATGGCTCCGATAGCTTTAGAAGATATGAGGTCGGTTCCTAGGAGCGACTCATCGCACACCAGAATCTTTCCAACCAGTGACAGATCGATGCATCCCGGTTTGCATCTCCTGTGGAAATTCGCCGCAAAATCTCGATATAAGATTCAGGGGTTTCGTGTTCTTAGCCATTCAAAACAGGGGGAGTTTTCTACCTGGCATCTTCCTCGCTGCAAGATCTCGAACCGGATTTTCCGTAAGAGAACGGAAAATTTGTTCCGTTTAGTTTGAAACTGTTGATCGAAGTTCCCTGTTAGACCGATCGCAACGGTTGAGTTGACAACATAAGCTTCAAGCCTCAAATATATATGAACTGAAAACTTACAGATAGTTCTTTGCCATTTCCAAGGGCAACCTTGGTGACAAATTTACGATCCGTTGTACTCGCTGCGACGGTTAGAACCCACGGAGAGGTACTACCGGTCGATTCTTGCCTCTGGCCGGTATTTCCCGCCGAGTTTACGGTCAAAATACCTTTCTCCATTGCGTGAAAAGCCGCGATAGAGATCGGGTCAGATTCCAAAGGAGCAGGGGATCCTCCCATGGAAATGGTAATAACGTCGACGCCGTCAGCTATAGCATCGTCAAAAGCCGCCAAGATCGCTCCAGTATCACACATTGGACCGGTGCAGACTTTGTACATAGCGATTCTGGCCGAAGGGACACCTCCCCTCGCCGTTCCGTTTGCTATCCCGTAGAAGCTTGTGCCTTCTACTTTGCTCCCTACAGCAATTGAAGAAGTGTGTGTTCCGTGACCTTTGAAGTCCCGAGCTGATTCACTGACGTAAAACCTCGCTCCGATCAACTTGCTGCATTGGTGGTCAACAAAAGGCGGTTTCGGGTTATCGTATGAATCAAGAAAGGTTATGAATTTAGGGTTTGAAAGAGTGCTTTACTTGTTACAGGTGAAGTTCGATCCTCCTTTGCAAACGCCCTTCCATTTTGCGGGGGGAGGGCTGAGGCCTTTGTCTGAAAAGCTCTTGGACTCGGGCCATATCCCACCGTCGATAACCCCGACGACAATATCACTCTCGGCCTCGGGGTTATGTTTGAATTCATCGCCAAACCCCATGAAATCCCAAGATCTCGTCGTATGAAGATCTAACTTCTTGCTCGGAAATATTGAGACTACTCCTTCCATGGCTGCGAATGTTCGTTTAGATTCAGAAAAACGGTGAGAAAAATCGAAGAATACAATACAAAAACACGAATTCTTGATGAAAAATGTGTCTGAAAACTCACCAGAAAGCTTCTCTCTTTCGGATTCAGTCAGCTTCGCCTCAAAGCCATTGAAACTCCTTCCGTAGTTTCTGACCAATGAGTTTTCAACAGAACTGCAAAAAAAAATGAAGTAAAGATTGATCAATAACGCCGAAAACGTAAACGGAAAAGCGATATAACATCGAAACTTGAGGATACTTAACCTGGTAACTTGTTGAAGGATGTGTTGATGGTGAGACGTAGCTGAATATTGACTGTCAGAAGGGAGAGCTCCCATATAGACGATGTACGCCTGCAAGTATCGTTATCACCACTGTTATAATCCTTTGAAGAAGGAAAAAAAGGTTTTTCGGATCGAAAATATCGGGAAAAAGACAAAGGGAAACTCGCCTTTCGATCATCCTCGACAGTTGCAGAAGCCGAGGATAAGCAAAGAAGGAGGAGAGAGGAGAGGGTGAGGAAACTAAGGGAAACCATAGTTGAGTTTGAGTTTGAGTTTCAGTTTCATACATGAATGTGGGGCATGTTTATTATATAGACATGAAATTTGGAAATGGCTCTGCATTTTTTTACTTGTTTTGATCAATGAATTGCATCTTATGACTTTTAATCATATTTTTATCAAACAAGATTGTATGAATCTGATTATAAATTCCTTCGTTTGGCCAAAATATGTCAGATTCAATTCCATATTAATTAAGGTGCAAGAAACAGATTTCAGAAAAGAAAAAAAAACCATGTAAAAAAAGGACATAACAGGTACAAGTGCATTCATCCTTTGCATAAATATATCAAACATCCTTTGAACATGGTCTCAAGTTCGGTTGCGCTTTCTCATGGTCTGTCAATTTATCTAATTAAGCTTCGATTCATGCATGCATGGCCGTATAAATAACCATAAATTCTTTTTTTTTCCCCTCTATCGGCCTTATAGGCAATTGAGTTTTAGCCACGAAGAAATGGTTCCATCATCGCATTTGGTAAGAGAAATCTCGATTTCTCATTGTACCTTGATCTAAATACAGAACAATGCCATCTTTTAGCTTTCTAAACATTAAAAAAAATGTTACAAAAATCATATTATTATGGAATTTATTATTACAGAACTGGGATTTTTATTTTTGGTTAATTTATTGTCGGGGACGTTGTTTGTCTGCTCGTCTCTTTGCCCTTCTCTCCCTTGAACTCATCGACGTCTTGAATCCTTTCTCCTCATTCTCTGATTCTTCCATGTCTCTGAATGATCTCTGCAGAAAAAAAAAACAAAAAAAAAACACTTTCATACTCAGTTTAGACACAGACA
Source organism: Tarenaya hassleriana (assembly GCF_000463585.1). NCBI lineage: Eukaryota > Viridiplantae > Streptophyta > Magnoliopsida > Brassicales > Cleomaceae > Tarenaya > Tarenaya hassleriana. Next base: position 187,516 of record NW_010964923.1, read on the forward strand.
ACTGAATCAAAACCCTGAATCGTTTTTTTTTTTGAATTTGAGATTTGTTTTTGAATAAGAAGAGCTGGGTTAATAATAATAATAATAAATAATGATGATGATGATGATGATGTTTCTGATGTAAGAGAACCTCTCGGAGCTCGGAGAAGCTGACGGCGTAGAAAGTGACAGCGGCGGCTGCAATGATACCAAGAACTGGCACTCCTATTTGGTTTAGGGCATCCATCTCCTGTTTTGCCCTTTCTTCTTCGTCTTCCGACAAAAACCTTAATGGGGTTTTTTTTTTTTTAAGAATCTTTCTTTGTAACCGTGTGAAGGAGAGGCTGAGAAGCAGATAAGGTAAGGTAAGGTTTATTGGGCGGGTCAAAATTACCCGAAAATCGAATATACACGGATTCGAACCCAAACCCGCTAATACTCATAATAAGAATCTGAATCCGAATCCAAATAATATAATTTCTTAAAACAATTATCCACGCGGATACCCGGATAATTTTATAGATTTTCTAAAAAAAATGTAATTGTTTGGTCATTTTTATCAATCTCTTGCAAATTCTTTTTATTGGGTACTTTGATCACAACTCATATCTTTTTAAAACCACATTTTCAATTTTTTTTTTAAATTTTCTTACATAAATATTATTAATATTATTTATTAGAACAGTGCGTCAAATGCATTAAATATTATTTTTATACCTCGTATGGCGAATCTAAGTGACATGGAAATATAATGAAAATGAAAAGATCCCTAAATTTATGCATAAAAATCAAAACTTTTAAAAAAAAGGAAGGAAACCCAAACTTCAAAAAGATTATATTATATGGAAATTAAATGAAAAAAAAAAAGAACAAAGCATTTCCAGACAAGTTGAAAAAGAAAAGGGTATTCGCCAAACAACTACAGATCTGGACATAACCTTACTAAGAACAAACAAATCACATTAGAGATGTGATGAAATTCTGAATTTTTTTTTTTTGGGGTCATGGTCTAACAATCCTAGTGAAGACACACATGTATAAGACAACAAACTATGGAAGCAAACTCTTATAATACAAATCAAACCTAAGAGGAAGAGAATATATATATATATATCCAATGAACCTATGACTGACTGAGAAGAACAAAAGAGGCCTCCTATATGTTTGTGTAATAACCTTCCTCTCCAACTTCCTTTTCCTCCTTGAAAATCTCAGCATCATCAAAACCTGTTACATTTGTAAGCTTTTTTTTCTCATGTTCCGGTTTTTTTTTTTTGGTAAATTGGTCTGATTACTATGTAAGAACACCAGAAAACTTTTTTTCTTTTTTACCTGTGCCCAAATCTTCAGCTTCATCAACAATGGCTGCTACTTGAGACCTCTTACCCAACTCGAGTGATTTCCAGTCCGAGCTTCCATTCCCTTCTACACAAGCTTGGTTTTTCGAAAGCCATTCTTCAAGAACATCCATGTTGTTGTGTGATAATGGGTCTGCTGAATCGTCTCTGCTTTCGTGATCCCTGCAAGAAGAGACGGAGAAATCCATCATCGAAACGAAACGAATATAGAATTTCGTTTTAAAACGGGCAATGCTTTCGACTTACCAGCGTCTGAGACGCATGTTGTATTGGACAAACACGAGGTCGCTCAGCCGTTGTTGCTCGAGGCAGTTCTTTGATTGGTAAATCTTTTCCATCGGTATTAGGTCTCTCCTACATCCGAATGATGAACTGCAAGTCTGGCTAAGAATACGTACTGCAAAACGTGAGAGATTCAAGCAGCTTTCTCCGTACGTAGACCACCATTCAGCTGAGAACCAACCAAGCATGAGAAGAGAGTGTCAACTTTACAAAACGATGTAAAAAATCCCGAGGGAGAGACGGCTCGGTAGAAGATGGAGATGCAAGTGTCGATTCACAGAGACAGTCCCGAGTAATGGGCAGACATGACTTTGATCAAATCCATTAACCAGAATATAATGAGAAAACATGGAAAGAACTAACAAAATGATCATACTCATCATACCGGGAAGCATTGTGTCCCGAGCTCTAATCGCCATATTCCTTCCAAAAACTCCGACAGCGTTCTTGTACGAGGTTATCTCCTTGATGATTTTATCTTGGATGGTGACATCAGGGACTAACCTCTCGATGCAATCAAATACTGCTGCAGAAAGGATCTCGCTACGCATTTCTTCAGCGGTGTTATAGAAGAACTTGGGGTTAAAAAAGAAACCGGCAGCATGCAAAGGAAGAAGCCTTTGCTGATCCCACCTGCTATCTATAATTTTCCAGTAAACTATGTAATCCTCTCTCTTAACAAATAGGTTCTTAATTGCTTCCTTTGCCCGGTACAGTGCTGCATAGACATACCCCATTGCAGGCCTCTTTTCAGAAAAAGCTATCCTCACAACTCGCAAAAGAGGATCCGTTAATTGGTTTAATAGCATAACCGCCTTCCAGAAGGCTTCATCGTTTATAGTATCAGTCATTGCCAATCCACCTGCTTCCTTCGAATAAGAACAATCGTTCCACTCTGGTGAAATAACCATAGCCTGCAAACTCGGTTTTAGATCGGCTATCCTTCCCAAAGTCGCAAAATTTGTGGCGGAACGGCCACATGCTGGTCGCACGATATCATTACCGGAAGTAAATCTCCACATCAGATTCAAAACACCGCTATGGTTGTAAATATATCTTGTGATAGATCGAGCCTGTTCGATTATATCGCTTATCCACTCAACCTTCCCAACATCCTCGAGCATCCTATCTATGCAATGAGCAGCACAAGGAACCCAATAAATAGAAGGATATGCATCCATCAACATCTTCCCAGCTGCGACATAGTGATCTTCATGTTTCGTAATCACTTGAACGACATTGGTTTCCCCAATTTCTTCTACCACCTCCTTAAGAAGCTCGTATAATTTATCAGCAGAAGTTATAATCTCAGACGCATCCACAGACTTCAAAAACACAACTTTTTCTGGGCAGTACACCAAAAAGTTGAGGATTTTTGGGCCATTTCCGGAGTCCAATTGCTCAACCAAAATGGAACATCCTGTCCTCTTCCACAGTGGCCTGCTTTCATCAATATCCTTCTTCGTTTCCTCTACACAGTTCTTCAGTATCCAACCTCGGAGATCATGTTGCGTGGGGATAGACATCTCGAATCCTCCAGAGACAACTGCATCAATCATTGGTTGGAAATTAACAGAATTCACCGCATCGAAATCGGCTCCAATGTCGAACAGAAACCTTCCAATTTCCATATGAATCGTCTTCTCCCTGTCTTTGGAGGATGGTTGAACAATGTTTTTTACACTACTAATAGCCACGGGAATTAGATTGCCCATATCTCTAGCCATCAGGTCACTAATGTTAGCTGCAGACCCATCAAGATTTGCGGAAGAAAATGCATTCTTCCTACTCCTGTAAGTTCTCTGCTTCGTTCTGCCAGCCAACAGGCTCGGGTTCGGTACAACAACATCTGAACCTGGCGACTTGAATCCATTATTCACGTCAGAATGGGCAACCGACACGTCCAACTCGGAAGGAGGGAAATAAGCTACGGGCAACGGCTCTGGACTCGATTTTCGCCTCTTCCTCTGCCGTCTCACAGTCCCATCCAGACACTGCTGCAAGAATTGGCGAACATCTTCCGGGACTTGATCGCAAATGGTGCCTTGACCCTTTTTACCCGCGAGGTGCTCCTTTACCCTGGTTATCCCACCACCCTTAAACATTTTCCGACAGTAGAGACACCTCATCTGTACTCGATCCCCGTACTTGTAGACTTCACAATGCTTCCACGCGCTGTCCTGTTTCTGCGGCGTGAGAGCTATGGGCTCCAAATCCATTTCCATTTTCTCTTACCGATAACCCGATTCTTCTTCCAAGGAAATAAATGAATCCCAGAAAGGGAATTAATTATGATGTCCAGAGCTGAGAGGCTTGCACAATCTGAGCTCCAAAAGACAACCAGTACAAATTCAGACAAAAGAAAGAACCGAGGAAGTACATTACTGATTCGAACATTCTGTATAAAAGTAACAAAAAAATCCCATGGTCGACACCAATTCCGAGAAGTTATCAAAAAAAAAGTTCTGATGATAGATTTCGTCCATAGCAATCGCAATACATAGCCCAGAACATGACTTTTCCCAACAGAATACAACCAAGTTCGGACAAAAACCCTGGATCCTCGAATTAACATATCACGAGATCAACAAGGCAAGGAAACAGCAGCACAAAAAGCTATCAAATTTGGCAGAAACGAAGCCAAATTCCGAACAGTAACCAAATTCCCCTAATAAAGTCACAGAATTTACGCGAAGAATCTAAAACCAAGCACCGAAACACCAAGAATTTGCACCAAAACCCGACAAAAGAGAATCGAAATTACCGCGTTTGAAATTGTAAGAACACGAAACATTAAAGAAAAAAATAAGACGGAGACGACCTTCGGTATTGCAGCTTGTGACCGGTTAGGGAATCGAGCAGTCGGTTCGGTGAAACAGGAGAAATTCCGGTACAGGCGCTTCGGTTCCCGCGAAATCTTCGACGGAACGAACCGGAGAAAAGGATTCGGACAAAACGGCGGAGAGAATCTGAGGATAATTAGAAACATGCAATGTCTTAATATCGAGATGACCGGCCCCGTTAGGGTTCGAGGGAAGAAGTTCGGCAGCTATTCTGGTGAGAAAACGACAAAAAGAAATATGACGTCATCTTAAGCCCTTGTTTGGCTCTAACTTTATTTTTAACCCTGAACCGAATCGATTTTTTAAATCCCAAGGGCTAAACGGCCTCGCCACAAAGTTTACGAACTAATTATCTCGCAGTTAGCCCGAATTTAATAAGTAATTCAAAATTTGCCCCTCTAGTTGTATTTGTTACCTCTGACCCCTCAAAGTTCGGGTTATACGTATCTACAAGGTTCTCGCTTTGTCGGGTCGGATACACTCTCTTCGTCCTGGTTCAAGCATTCCGTCGAGCAGGTTGCATACGTTCAAACAAAACTAACGTGGAGAAATTTTTCGATCCGTCGAAGCCTTCTTTCTGTAAGATGGAGAAGCTGCTCGAGAATCATCAGTTTGCGACGCATGCCATTGCCGCATCTGCTGCCGTCTCGCTAGGAACGGCACTCACTTACCCTCTCGACACCGTCAAAACCATAACCCAGGTCGGTCTCATCCTCTGTTCTTCGATTCTGTGTTTGTTGAGTTGCAGTTCGCGAGTTTGATTGTCTGGGTTGAACCGCAGGTGGGTTCAGGACCGGGTAAGCAATTGAACCCTTCTCAAGTCGTGAACAGGATTCTTCATTTCTCCGGCAATTCAGGTGGATGATACATGAACTGATTCTTCTCTCCTCTCTCTTCATTCTCCGGTTATGTTTGTAATTTTCTGGTTTCTGATCAGGAAAAATGGCTTCTTTTTTGTATCGATATGTCTTGTGAACAAAAGCAGGTCTATATGGTGGTCTCGGGTGGTTAACCATCGGAAGAATTTCTGGTTTGGGTGCTCGCTTCGGGGTCTTTGAGATTGTAACAGCTTTCTACAAAGGTATTGTTTTTTTCATTTTACCAGCGATCTATCACTTGATGATAGGGGTATGAAGAATCAATGTCCAAATTACTTTCTGTAAAGTATCATGCTTTGAGGATTAGATATTGTATTTTGCTTCTCTGCAGCTCGATTGAAGAATCCTGTTATTGTTCATCAAGTTATTTGCATATTCTTTGTCAATCTCGATTCTTCTATGGATAGACAAAGTAGCATTTCTGGTTCATAAATTTGTACATGCTAGAATGTCTTTCCATTCATTCACCAAGTTTCTTTCTTCCTTGCATTCCTCAGAAACTTTCATGGTTGAATCAACTTGGTTGTACGTACGATGTAGTTTTTGAAATCGTTAAGAAGGTTCTTATATAATTTCGTTCGTCTCAGATGGTCGAGAGGATAACAGTTTGAATGTCAGCGAGGCCTACCTAGCTGGAATGGCAGCTGGGGCAGCAGAAACACTGATGACTTCTCCATTCGAGCTGCTCAAAGTCCGAGAACAAGTGGCTGCTGCCTCACGAGCTCCAAATACCGCTGCCGTTGCAGAAACCGCACACACTCCACAAGTGATTTCGAGATTGCTGAGAACCTACACTCCAGATTTGAGGGCATTGAACCAGACAGTGGGTCTCCTGTCTGTCCTAAACCCTAAACACCCTAACATGACAGCGGCCTTGCAAGAATACCCATGGATGATGACTGGAACAGGGAACCCACCGTCGGTCTTGGACGTTAGGAGGCCGTTTGATGTGGCCTCTTTGGAAGGATGGAGAGCATTGTGGAAGAATCTCCGTTCGGGTATTGTAAGAGATTCCCTTTACGGAGGAATATTCTTCGCGACATGGCAGTTTTTACATCAGGCAATGCTCGATTGGAAGGCGGTTGGGATGAATCCTCCACCCAGGTATTATTCATTCATTCATGCTCTGTAAACCACACTTCTGAATCTTCATCATAGTGATCTTGAACAAGTTAGGTTCATTTGAAAACTGAAAACTATGTTCTTTCCCTTTCTTAGATTCTAGAAACCCAGAAAGATACAGACTTTTAAGTTATCAAAGGCAGTACACTGAGTTCATCATTTTCTAAACCTTTTTTTTCCCTCCAAATTCAGCACCAACGAAGAAGTTGGCCCGTTATCTCCGGTGGCCACGAGCCTGGCTGCAGGGTTTTCCGGTGCCATTGCAGCTGTTGCATCTCATAGCTTCGACACGGCCAGGACACGAGCTCAGTGTATAGTTTTGCCAAAGGTAACATTCCCCTTCCATGTCTTTAACCATAAAATGAGTCATCTTGCTCAAGAAAGGTGAGAACTTTAAGCCGTTCATTCCTCTTCATGATCAGTATATTGCCAAGGAGAGGATGTTTCTGAGATGGAAAAGACCGGGGAAGATATTCGAGAGATGGACAGGAATTCACCCGACGGACAGGAATCTCTTGTCGCGGGGAATGTGGTTAAGATCGGCTCGTTCCGCTGTTGCATCGTCTGTTATCGTCGGGAGTTATTTCATGGCTGTGGATTTCCTGGTTCCGAGATGAAACAACCGGCTCGATCTTAATCTTTTGTCTACGATGGGGAATTCTTTGTTGTCACCCAAACAATGGATATGATCAATAGCAGCAAAAGCATCTCTGATGTGAGATTCCAACAGTAGAAACCCTGATCGTGTAATCCCTCACAAAAAGTGTGTTCTTCATTACAACAATAAGGTAAACAGTGAGCTTTAGTTTATGCTTCAGCTGGTTAATTACAATCTGTAACCTTTAGGGCTACAGATTTCTGATCTGAATCAGTTGTTGATCAAACAAGTTATAGATGAAATGCCCATTTCAATGTCGTTCCGACATCAACAGTATGAGAAACTCAACATTGCAAAATTCCAGACATTTGCCAATCGATTCAGTTTCAACGAAAATCAAAATGAGTAACATAAAGAAAAATCCAGAAGAGATTCCAGATAAGAAAGGTCTTCATGAAACAAAACAAGGGCCAACATTCTCTCCATAGAATCTCTAGAACTAAAACAGTGCGCTGTAAATTCGAAAATATAAAAATAAAGCCAAGGTCGGTTCGATTCCAAAAACAACACATAGTAGCCGTTTTTGTTTCTCAGAACCTGAGCTTGGTGAAGAACCACCTGTTCTTCCCGGTCTTGAAACGCTCCTCCATCCTGGCCTTGGCCTCCTTCAGAGCAGTGACCTTCTTGTCCTTGGACTGGAGCGCGTCGATCGTGACGACGTCCTTCAGATCCACGTCGAGGGTGTAACGAGTGGGCATCAGGTGCTGGTAGTTGACGAGCTTGACGAAGCACTTAACCCTAGATTTCTTCGCCGTCTTCTTCGCCGAGTCCTTGCGGATGACCTTCGCCGGATACTTCTTGATTCCGGCGACGAGGCAGTGACCGTACGGCCTCTCGCGGTTGCCGTCATCGAAGGAGCGGATGATCACGGCCTTCTTGCCGGCGTACCGACCTTGAAGGAGGATCACGGCCTTGTTCTGCTTCAGGAACTTCACCATTTTCTCCTCTCTCTCTCCGAGTCGTCTTTCTAGCCGCGAAAACCCTAATGACAGCTTCAGTGAGTTTTATATCGATACCAGAAACCCTAGTCGATGGCAAATGCGTAATATCGGGCCAAATTCGACCAAATTTAAATGGGCTTCAAATTTTATGGGCTTCACCTAAAACAAGGCCTATTTCTTTTTTGGCCCAATTTTCAAAATATTATAATATATACACTAAAATGTTAAATTATTATTTCCTAAGATTATGTATCTCTAATAGGAGAAAAATATCTGAAAATTTTTGAATTTGTAATTTTTTATAATATTAATTTCTGAATTTGTATGTGCATCTATTTATTTCCGAATTTATATTTTTTAACACAGTATTTCTTAAATTTACATTTTTAACACATTAATTCCTAGACTTAAATTTTTTAATACAGTAGTTTTTAAACTTTGCTTCAATGAATTAGTGATATAGACGATTATGAAACTGTTAAATAAATTTAGAAATTACTATATTAAAAAATGTAAGTTCGGAAATAAATAGGTGCACCTACAAATTCATAAATTAATATTATAACAAATTACAAATTCAGAAATTTTCAGATATTTTTATGTTATAATAATATATTGATATTCCGTTTATTAGATACCCATTTCATATTTTTTTTATTTATATTTGAAAAAGAAACATGTTTAAATTAGGTTTATTACAACTAATTGGTTTGTCCCACAAAATTCCATCTCCGGAAAGACAAGTTGCCTAAAAGTGTGAGAAACTTTATTTCCCTCCGTACGATTTAATAATGTTTTTTTTACATCCCATACGCACCTATCCTTTTTCTCTGTAGCTTCTCACATATTAAATGTGGTGTATTATGTGATATATATA